>NC_134400.1:131588786-131811416 GCF_050003625.1 Haematobia irritans
ACTTTCGTCTCTATATTGCCATACAGCCCCCTTGGCGAGGTTTGAGATGAAGGGGTGAAGAGTGTAATTTGTTGAGACACGTGTCACATTTATGGTATTTAAATACTCCACACATAAGTCATAATCGGTATTTAAGTCATTCTGTATAATTTTGTTATTATTCAGATGTATGCCACCAGTCGCATTAATGTCTCCTAGAATTAGACAAAAAGAGAAAACTTTTTGAAAGAATCTGCATAATTTTTCAATTATCTACTACAGAAATTATTCAAAATATTTTGAGTTTTTATCTCATTTGAGGCACTCAAAAGTTTTGCAATTATAAATGCTAATAATATGGTTCATTTGTATTTATGATGAAACGAGTAAATAACATATATAGGGAATTCCCTTCATAAAAATAGGTCAGCAGAGCACTACCACTGTTTGATGTCACAAAGAAAAGGATTGAAGAGGTCAAACCATGACATCCGTCTGTCTGTATACCCATTTTAGTAGTCAATGTATAGGTTACAGAATCGATCCTTATTGCTTTTGTTAGAAATTGGTTCAGATTTAGATATAGCTTCTATACATAAGTTTCACTCGATATGCACTTAAATGGCCTCGGAGGCCAGCTTTTCACATTGATTGGCTTAAATTTTGAACAAAGAGTGCAAACGCTAATCAAATTTGGTTGAGAACCACCATGGTTAGCTTTCAAAGGGTAATGACTTCAATCCCCGAATAGTTCTGCCCAGTGTTACCGTTGTGCGACTTTAGTCGCATTTTGCAACCTTTTTGACGTCATGCGACTTTTTGTGCGACTTTTTTAAAATATATAAAATGTGCGACTAAAGTGGCACAAATGGGAAGTGCTTAAATTTTAAGCAATTTTTATAAGTGGGAATTCGTCGCCGTGCGCCTTACGTGAAGCCACCGCAATGGCCCGCCTTGTATACAAAGGGTCATGGATTCAAACCCAGTTTCGACCAAAGAGCAAAATGTGTTTCTACTGTGGATGCTGAATGTTTCAAAGCTTCTCCACCACAATGTGAGACGCCAGAACTCGGCTATAAAAAAGAGTTCACTTTTCAATGACAAGTTGTCATTGAGCTAAACATAGAAGATCTCATAACTAAGAGAGATGTAAATCACGTATAGTATCACAATGGACACCTAACATACGATACCTACCATACACGGTGTTCTGGTTTGTTAAGTCGTTGTTTTGTTGCATATCATTTCAACCACTAGCTCCGTTCGAGTACCCACTAATTTTTGATAATTATCACAAATTTTTGCTGGAGTCTTTCGTTTATTCCAAAAAGCCAGCAAAAGATAGCCAGAGTGAGATCAAATTTGCAATTTGAGGAATAGATAAGTTGCAAGTTTTTGCTAGGAATTTTTTTCCCAGTAAAATTTTGCAAGAGTTAGCCATAAAGAAATAATACGTGCAATATATTTCACAGAGTCAATTAGGAGTGTATTACAAAAAAAAAAATAAATATTTTTGTTTTTTTAATTGATTTAAATGCTTTTAATTGGCTGATAGTAAATTGGCCAATTTCTGCTAATTTTAGGAAGGAGAAAACAAATCCATTTTTTATTTATTGCAAGTTTACGTTTTACTAGATTTTATGATACAATAAGTTGCTAATATATCTCTTTATGTTAAAGGGAGTGTTCCTTTATTGTTTTTTTTTTTTGTTGATTTATAGAAGATTTTTTGTAATAAAAATACTTCACAAATGTATGAGACTTTTTTTATCATTATGCTACTTTTTGTGCGAACTTTTTTTGAGTATGCGACTTTTTTTGCGACTTTTTCAAAATTTCCAACGGTAACACTGGTTCCGCCCAACATCGCTACGAGAGTATTGCCATACTAACTACGTGGCACGATGATGTGTCAGCGACAGCAGCATTGACCCGTGTGTGATAGAACCGATTGGTGCTAGAAGACTCGATAGGTGTATTTTCTGAAACCGTCCCAGTTTCTTATCTTTCAGTTAATAAGCATCTGGAGTTCAGATATTATAAGAAAACAAGTATATACGGCCGTAAGTTCGGCCAGGCGGAATCTTATGTACCCTCCACCATGGATTGCGTAGAAACTTCTACGAAAGACTGTCATCCACAATCGAAATACTTGGGTTGTGGTATCTTAAAACTTCTTAACATCGTTTTCTAAATTGTGAGTTAGTCCATACGTGGTATATATTCGACAAAAAAGTTATGTATAGTTAAGTCTACAAATAATTACGAATCGATATGGACTTTTTGCACGGTACGTAGAGAGCCAGAATTGAAATATGGGGGTCATTTATCTGAGGGATATATATAACTATAGACCGATATGGACCTAGTTAGGCATGGTTGTTAACGACCATATACTAGCACAATGTACCAAATTTCAACTCACTCGGATGAAAATTGCTCCTCCAAGAGGCTCCAAAACCAAATCTTGGGATCGGTTTATATGGGGCTATATATGATTATGGACTGATATGGACCACTTTTGGCATGGTTGTTAAATATCATATACGATCACCACGTACCAAATTTCAAGCAGATCGGATGAATTTTGATTCTCCAAAAGGCACCGGAGGTCAAATCTGGGGATCGGTTTATATGGGAGCTATATATAATTATGGGCTGATAGGAACCAATTCCTGCATGGTTGGTGGATACCATATACTAACATCACGTACCAAATTTCAACCGAATGGGAAGAATTTTGCTCTTTCAAGGGGCTCTGGAGGTCAAATCTGGGGATCGGTTTATATGGGGCCTATATATAAATATGGACCGATTTCGACCAATTTTTGCATGGGAGTTTGAGGCCATATATTAACACCACGTACCAAATTTCAACTGAATCAGATGAATTTTGGTCTCCCAAGAGGCTCCGGAGTTCAAATCTGGTGATCGGTTTATATGGGGGCTATATATAATTATGGACCGATTTTTGCATGGTTGTTAGAGACCATATACTAACACCATGTACCAAATTTCAGCCGGATCGGATGAAATTTGCTTCTCTTAGAGGCCTCGCAAGCCAAATCGGGGGATCGGTTTATATGGGGGCTATATATAATTATGGACCGATGTGGACCAATTTTTGCATGGTTGTTAGAGACCATATACTAACACCATGTACCAAATTTCAGCCGGATCGGATGAAATTTGCTTCTCTTAGAGGCCTCGCAAGCCAAATCGGGGGATCGGTTTATATGGGGGCTATATATAATTATGGACCGATGTGGACCAATTTTTGCATGGTTATTAGAGACCATATACTAACACCATGTACCAAATTTCAGCCGGATCGGATGAAATTTGCTTCCCTTAGAGGCCTCGCAAGCCAAATCGGGGGATAGGTTTATATGGGGGCTATATATAATTATGGACCGATGTGGACCAATTTTTGCATGGTTGTTAGAGACCATATACTAACACCATGTACCAAATTTCAGCCGGATCGGATGAAATTTGCTTCTCTTAGAGGCCTCGCAAGCCAAATTTGGGGGTCCGTTTATATGGGGGCTATACGTAAAAGTGGACCGATATGGCCCATTTGCAATACCATCCGACCTACATCAATAACAACTACTTGTGCCAAGTTTCAAGTCGATATCTTGTTTCGTTCGGAAGTTAGCGTGATTTCAACAGACGGACGGACATGCTCAGATCGACTCAGAATTTCACCACGACCCAGAATATATATACTTTATGGGGTCTTAGAGCAATATTTCGATGTGTTACAAACGGAATGACAAAGTTAATATACCCCCCATCCTATGGTGGAGGGTATAAAAACAATAAAAGCAAAGGCTTGGTCAATGGAGAGAATTATAGACAGGACAGTGAGAGGACGGGTTGCCAGGATCCCATCATGAAATTTGACATTATTTCCTGGGTATTGACCAGAGAAGCATAGCTTTGGCAGAGCAGGTCGATGATTCCACATTTGGCACGGTGAAAGAAGGGGCCGTCACAGGAAATATGGGTGATTATAGCACTTCGGCAGACTTCGTTGTCGACGTATCTTTAGCGCGGCCTTGTCTGATAAATGAGGGGTCCTGGCAACCCGTCCTCTCACTGTCCTGTCTATAATTCTCTCCATTGACCAAGCCTCTGCTTTTATTGTTTTTTTTTGTTTTTTAGTAACACAAAGAAAAGAAACTGGGACGGTTTCAGAAAATACACCGATCGCCGCTTCAGTGGACTCCCATCTCCCTCCAATATTCACGTCGCCCAGAAGGTTTCCAGCAGAAGTGGTGGGACTCGGAGACAACGACACATCAGAATTGGCCTCAGCCGAAGTTACCAATGTCATCAACAGCACAAAACTATCCTAAAACGCTGGGCCCTAATGTTGAAGTATCTGGAAATATTGGGAGCTAGGAGACTTCATTGCCCACCATGAAATTTAGCATTCTTTCCTGGGTAATGACCAGAGAGGTATAGCTTTGGCAGAGCAAGTCGATGATTTCACATTTGGCACGGTGAACGAAGGCGCCACCATGAGAATTATGGATGATTGTAGCACTTCGTCAGTTGTCGTCGACGTAATTTAGAGTGGCCTTGTCTGACAAATAATGGGTCCTAACAATCCATCATTACACTAGGATCAGACCATCTGTCCATAATTCTCCGTATTGACGGAGCCATTGATTTTATAACCTCTGAGGATCTATTTCCTTGCAAAAGCGACGGGGCTCACAGGGCGGAAAGCGCCATCTTACTAATCATGCTGTCTATAGAATTAGGGAACTGAGTCCAGAGATTATTATGAGCCAAAGTCTACAATAAGAGCCCTCTCGCTACAAGGGATGATAAGTTGTCAGTCACCTATGACAACGTGACGGTGACTGACCCGAAGAGGCTCGTGAGTGTTATAACTGTTCATGAAGCATCACGAAAGTGATAGAGCGATAAGGAGAGCCATTCGTTGCATTCGTGGTCTCCGAGCCCGTGACACATCACAATTAACCTCAGCCGACAATAGTAGCCAGACTATTTAAGGACATCGAATACAAGTCCCTACCAAACGTTAGGTTCTTTATTATCTGTGCGGGGGCCAGTTGTAGCCGGAATAAAGGGATTCGAAACCTTGTAAAGTGAAACAGAGAGAGTTCATGGCACCCGGGCCCTTGTTTAATGACTTCAACGATCGGATAAACTTTACCACTAAATTAACTGTTAGAAATTTGAAGATATCAGCCACACTTTAGATGGCAGAATTATGCATCCAATTGAATGTTATTGTCGATCACGTAACAATTATGACAACGATCTACCCCATGATTATAGGGGTCACATTCGACTACCTATTTAAATCGTTTTCATACGCTTCCGCAATTTGTGATAAGCTCCGCTGTAGAAACAAGAGCTTCAAGTCCCTTGTCGGCAGCACTTGCCTGCCCATAAGACAATTGTTGATTAATGCTAAACTATGCAGTACCAGTGTGGACACCTCAGACAAGTGACACACAATTGAATAACATACAGACCAGTCCCCTGGATCATGTGTACGTGGAGACCAAGATCATCCCCCAGCGTAGACATAATTACATGTTGTCACAGAAAAATCTCCTAGGTTGTTATCGCAGTAAACATCCAAATCACAATTTTTTGGATAGAGAATCACCGCCCAGTTGATCTTTAATTTCTAGAGCACGAGATTCAGCGCAGATCCGAACAGGATTCATGAAAATACTGTAGCTAAAGCGGTGAGAACTTTAAGATATATTCTGTTCTCGGAGTCCGACCCCTACCCGTAGTACCGGAGGAAAGAGATCTCCCATAGGAGACCAGGTTAGTTTTGGCCCAAATAAGATCAAGCAAATGCAGCTTGTCAGTGATTGATAACAGCGTAGCTGACGTGTGATCCATCTGCAATCAAGGGTAATATGACGCACGTTACGTTGTCGCTTAGCCAAATCTATCCGCACTGAAAAAAATATTGTTGTGTGACCAAAGATTTCATGTCCTTAAAATACGAATGCGAATTTTTCTTAGCATAGAAGACGAATGTGAAATTTCCCCTAAGAGAAGCTTTTAGAAATGGGAAATTTGAGAAAGATTGGTACACTCATACCCATATAAGCAAAATTTTCAATTATTCTACGAATTTTTTCCTTTCCAAATCAATGGCTTGAGCTATGATAGAGGTCCAACATTCCTTTAGAACAGATGTGGTAAGATCGCTTATAAAATCAATAAGTATTGCCTTTGGATTAAAGACAATACCTATTACCTTAATTCAAAGGCAAGGTAAGAGCTTATGCCAAATTTTAAGATGATCAAATTCATAGTAAAAAATAATTATGTGAATCTATCATATTTTGTTGTCAAAAGATTATATGGTTTTTAGGGGTTTTTTCTTTCTACACAATATGCGATATGCCATTTTATTCTTTTAGAAAACAATGGAATTCGAACAATGTATCAAACCTCTTCAGCAAATTAAAGGTCATCCGTTCTGCTCATGGTTTCTACTCTACAGACAATGTGGTCAACTTATATGAGATTTATTCGAAGGTAAGGAAGGACAAAATAATAACCATCCCAAATAGACTTGTTCGAGGGATTGTGTTCTATACTTCCTCTCAGGTTGTTGTTTGTCCCAACAAAGCTCCTGTGCTTGTTAAGATTTCCATTGCAGGGCTGAGGGTTGCTGATATCCTTGAGCTCTTGGGTTTGTATTAATGGCACATTCATATGTCACTCTTACGACTACTACAACAAAAGGTTAAACTTTTAATATCTTGACCTTATGGTGCCATACAAATTGATATTGATTTATGACCCTAAAGCAAAGATGAAGGAGAGTTAACTCTTTCTCAATATGTGTGGAAATCCTGGAAACTGGAAACACAATTGTTATTGATATTATGATTTAAGAGTTCCACAGGGGTAAAATATCTACCAAATAACCTATACAAGAAATTTTAAATTATAGTAAAGGGGTTTTCCAACACGCGGTGTTTCTTTCTAACACCCTATATTAAATCGTTGCTTCATTCTTAGCTTGTGATTAGATGGTGCGATTTATAGTCAGGCGTTGCAAAATATTATATTGCGATTAGATTACACAAAATCTGTTGTAAGTTTGATGGTGGACATTCACTGACATCGTTTTACATTTAACTAACTAACTCACTATCATGTATCGCAATACCAAACACAACACCTCTTATTGGAAACCCCTTTGTATGAAGGTTAGGTTAGGTTAGGTATAGTGGCAGCCCGATATTTCAGGTTCACATAGACTACGAAGGCGGTTCGGAAACTTCTTAGCCTAACAATGAAAGAGAATAGTTAGTTTTTCAAAAATATTTTTATTTTTCAATATAATCTCCTGAAACTTCAATACACTAAGTCCAACGCTTTTCTAGCAATTCTATCCCTTGATTAAAATAGGTTTCCTCAAGGTCTTCAAAATAGTGGTTTACAACTGTAATTGCATCTTCATTTGAGGTAAAACGCTTGCCAGCAAGGATTTTTTTTTGTACTCTCCATCATAGGATGGGGGTATATTAACTTTGTCATTCCGTTTGTAACACATCGAAATATTGCTCTAAGACCCCATAAAGTATATATATTCTGGGTCGTGGTGAAATTCTGAGTCGATCTAAGCATGTCCGTCCGTCCGTCCGTCCGTCTGTTGAAATCACGCTAACTTCCGAACGAAACAAGCTATCGACTTGAAACTTGGCACAAGTAGTTGTTATCGATGTAGGTCAGATGGTATTGAAAATGGGACATATCGGTCCACTTTTACGTATAGCCCCCATATAAAGGGACCCTCAGATTTGGCTTGTGGAGCCTCTAACAGAAGCATATTACATCCGATCCGGCAGAAATTTGGTATTTTGTGTTTGAATATGGTCTCTAACAACCATGCAAACATTGGTCCACATCGGTCCATAATTATATATAGCCCCCATATAAACCGATCCCCAGATTTGGCTTGCGGAGCCTAAAAGAGAAGCAAATTTCATCCGATCCGCCTGAAATTTGGTACATGGTGTTGGTATATGGTCTCTAATAACCACGCAAAAATTAGTCCATATCGGTTTTTAATTATATATAGCCCCCATATAAACCGATCCCCAGATTTGGCTTTTGGAGCCTCTAAGAGAAGCATATTACATCCGATCCGGCTGAAATTTGGTATTTGGTGTTTGTATATGGTCTCTAACAACCACGCAAAAATTGGTCCACATCGGTCCATAATTATATATAGCCCCCATATAAACCGATCCCCAGATTTGGCTTGCGGAGCCTAAAAGAGAAGCAAATTTCATCCGATCCGCCTGAAATTTGGTACACGGTGTTGGTATATGGTCTCTAATAACCATGCAAAAATTGGTCCACATCGGTCTATAGTTATATATAGCCCCCATATAAACCGATCCCCAGATTTGGCTTGCGGAGCCTCAAAGAGAAGAAAATTTCATCCAATCCGGCTGAAATTTGGTACATGATGTTGGTATATGGTCTCTAACAACCATGAAAAAATTGGTCCATATCGGTCCATAATTATATATAGCCCCCATATAAACCGATCCCCAGATTTGGCTTGTGGAGCCTCTAAGAGAAGCATATTTCATCCGATCCGGCTGAAATTTGGTACATGGTGTTGGTATATGGTCTCTAACAACCATGCAAAAATTGGTCCACATCGGTCCATAATTATATATAGACCCCATATAAACCGATCTCCAGATTTGGCTTGCGAAGCCTCAAAGAGAAGCAAATTGCATCCGATCCAGCTGAAATTTGGTACATGGTATTGGTATATGGTCTATAATAACCATGCAAAAATTGGTCCACATCGATTCATAATTATATATAGCCCCCATATAAACCGATCCCCAGATTTGGCTTGTGAAGTCTCCAAGAGAAGCAAATTTCATCCAATCTGGTTGTAATTTGGAACATGGTGTTAGTATATGATCTTTAACAACCGTGCCACAATTGGTCCATATCGGTCCATAATTATATATAGCCCCCATATAAAACGTTCTCCAGATTTGACCTTGGAGGAGCAAAATTCATCCCATCCGGTTCAAATTAGGAACGTGGTGTTAGTATATGGTCGCTAACAACCATACCAAAATTGGTTCAATCACACAAAAATTGGTCCATATCGGTTCATAATCATGGTTGCCACTAGAGCCAAAAATAATCTACCAAAATTTTATTTCTATAGAAAATTTTGTCAAAATTTTATTTCTATAAAAAATAATCTACCAAAATTTTATTTCTAGAGAAAATTTTGTTAAAATTTTATTCGGTTCATAATAAAATTTTCATCATTGTCAAAATTTTATTTCTATAGAAAATTTTGTCAAAATTTTATTTCTATAGAAAATTTTGTTCAAATTTTATTCGGTTCATAATCATGGTTGCCACTCGAGCCAAAAATAATCTAGCAAGATTTTATTTCTATAGAAAATTTTGTCAAAAATTTATTTCTATAGAAAATTTTGTTAACATTTTATTTCTGTAGAAATTTTTGTCAAAATTTTCTTTCTATAGAAAATTTTTGCAAAATTTTTATTTCTATAGAAAATTTTGTGAACATTTTATTTCTATAGAAAATTTTGTTAAAATTTTATTTCTGTAGAAAATTTTGTCAAAATTTTATGTCTACTTTGTCAAACTGAATTATATACGTATTGGATCGATCAAGTAAAAGTAAAAGTCACTGCACGCAGAGAAGGAATATGATCACCTCAAACATGTTTCAAGAGCAAAATGTTATTTTTGTATGATGGCCATGTAACATGTTAGTCACTACAATTTTATTTTATCGTGCTTGCCGAAATCAGATACATGATTTCCGAGAAAATAACATGGTTGCTAAAACCATGTTACATGGTCACTACACAAAAATAACATTTTGCTCTTAAAACATGTTTGAGGTGATCATATTCCTTCTCTGGGTGTGGGAGCTAAATCAAGAGAATAAGGTGGGTGGTCAAGCAACTCGTACTTTAATTCGTTGATTTTAGCCATTGTTAAAACCCTCTTGTGCGCGGGTGCATTGTTTTGATGAAAATTTATTTTTTTGTGTTGTAAGTCAGGACGTTTTTTCGAATTTGTACATTTGTTGTAATAGTACTCTGAATTTATTGTTTTACTATTTTGAAGATAGTCAAACAATAAAATACCTTTGAAGTCCCAAAAAACCGTTGCCATTACCTTACCAGCCGATTGAATTGTTTTTGCCTTCTTTGGGGCACTTCCTCCAGCTTCAGTCCATTGTTTGGATTGTTCTTTTGTCTCTGGAGTATAGTGGTGGATCCATGTCTCATCAACAGTTATGAATCGACGCTAAAAATCCATTTTATTTCGCTTAAAACGATACAAACAAGCTTGAGAAATGTTCATTATTATGCGTTTTTTGATCGACTGTTAACAAATGCGGTACCCATCTTGCAGAAAGCTTTTTCATCTGTAGTTCTTCATGCAAAATTAAATGGATTCGATCATTTGAGATGCCTATGATATTAGCAATTTCACGCACTTTTACTCGTCGATCATTTAATTGATATGGTAATCATGCACTTTGGCTACAATTTCTGTTGTTGTTGCTGTTTTTGGACGTCCACTACGTGGTTCATCTTCAATGCTTGTACGACCACGTTTAAATTCAGCAACCCAATTTTTTACTGTTGCATATGAAGGAGAACTTTCACCTAACACATTCACCATATCATTATGAATTTCTTGTCCCGATAAACCTTTTTTTATGTAAATATTTAATGACAGCACGCATTTCTAATTTTTCCATTGAAAAAAAAAAAAAACAAAAAAAAAAAAAAAATGCGGATGCGTCTTTTTTGAACACCTGTTTCTATATGAAGGAGTTGCCAGATCGAAACAAAATTTAACATGTGTTCATAACAGATATGGAAGTTTCCAAAACACTTAACTTTTTTCTGTTTATACCACGCTTTTTGTGCTAGGCTAAGAAGATTCCGAACTGCCCTCCTATATATGGCAGATATATCTAAATCTGGACCGATTTTTTTTCAAAATCAATAGCGATTGTCTTCTACCCGAAAAAAGATGTTATGTTAAATTTGAGGACGATCGGACTTAAACTGCGACCTGTACTTTGTGCACAAAATTACATATACAGACAGACGGACAGACAGACAGACGGACGGACATTACAACTTTTCGACTAAGCAGTGGCGATTTAACAAGGAAAATGTTGGTATTTTGACCATTTTTGTCGAAATCAGAAAAACATATATATGGGAGCTATATCTAAATCTGAACCGATTTCAATCAAATTTGGCACACATGACTATATTACTAATTGTACTCCTAGTGCAAAATTTCAACCAAATTGGGCCAAAACTCTGGCATATGGGGCCATATAAGTCCATATCGGGCGAAAAATATATATGGAAGCTACATCTAAATCTGAACCGACTTCAATCAAATTTTGCACACTTGACTATAGTACTAATTGTACTCCTAGTGCAAAATTTCAACCAAATTCGGCCAAAAATCTGGCTTCTGGGGCCATATAAGTCCGAAAGATATATATGGGAGCTATATCTAAATCTGAACCGATTTGGCTGATATTTTGCAAGATCTTCGAGATTCATAAAATATTTGGATGTACGGTATTTCAAGAAAATCGTTTGATAAACACGCTAACTATGACCACATCGGGGATAAATATATATGGCAGCTATATCTAAATCTGAACCGATTTTTTCCAAAACCAATAGCGATTGTCTCTGTCCCAAGAAACGGCCCTCTGCCAAATTTGAGGACGATCGGACTTAAATTGCGAGCTGTACTTTGTGCACAAAATTACATATACAGACAGACGGACGGACGGACGGACAGACAGCCAGACAGACGGACATCGCTAAATCGACTCGGAATTTAATTCTAAGCCGATCGGTATACTAAAAGATGGGTCTATGACCACTATTTCTTGGCGTTACATACAAATGCACAAACTTATTATACCCTGTACCACAGTAGTGGTGAAGGGTATAAATATGGGAAATATGAAGCGAGAGAAATTTTAATGCAATTGTACAAAAGAGCATTTATGATTTATCAGGCATATCAGGCATACATATGTATTCGAGATGTTGGTCAAGGCGACTTGGTGCCTTATTTAAAACTCATCCGGTTTGTGTAAAGTGTAGGAATTTTTGACATATTTGTATAAACCGGAAAAACGTATATATGGAGGCTTTATGTAAATCTGAACCAAATTACAACAAACTTGACACACTTAAATATCATATTAAATATATTCTCTGTGGAACTATCCAGTCAATTGGAGGAAAATCCCATTGAAAATGGGTCTAAAATATGAAACAGTCTACCATATTTCCCCAACTCTGGTTTACGTATATATGGGAGCTATATATAATCTGAACCGATTTTGACTAAATTTGACATGCATAGCTAGAATAATAATTCTGCAATCTCTGCAAAATTTCACGTAAATGGGAGTATAACTTTGGCCCCCGTAGTCACATGAGTGTAAATGGGGCGAAAGATAAATACTGGAACTATATCTAAATCTGAACCGATTTCAACCAAATTTGGCACACTTACCGATACTTTTAAACGTACCTCTCGTGCAACATTGGAAGCAAGTCAGGGCAAAACTCTGGCTTTTGAGGTCATATAAGTGCAAATCGGACGAAAGATATATATGGGAGCTATATCTAAATCTGAACCGATTTCAATCAAATTTACCAAGCATTGGTAGAATGACAATTCTACTCTCTGTGCAAAATTTCACGAAAATCGGTAGTAAACTTTGGCCCCTTTGGCCCCGAAAGATATATATGGGAGCTATATCTAAATCTGAACCGATTTAGCTTATATTCGAGACTCATAAAATATTCGGATGTACTGAATTTGAAGAACATCGGTTGATAAACACGCCAATTATGACCAGATCGGGGATAAATATATATGGCAGCTATATCTAAATCTGAACCGATTTTTGCCAAAATCAATAGCGATTGTCTTTGTTACAAAAAACGACCCTATGCCAAATTTGAGGACGATCGAACTTAAACTGCGACCTGTACTTTGCGCACAAAAATACATGAACAGACAGACAGACAGACAGACGGACATCGCTAAATCAACTCCGAATTTAATTCTAAGACGATCGGTATACTAAACGATGGGTCTCAGACTTTTCCTTCTTGGCGTTACATACAAATGCACAAACTTATTATACCCTGTACCACAGTAGTGGTGAAGGTTATAATAAACATATTTAATAATATATATTTAGAAGAAGATATATAATAATAAAGTATGTGCGTGAAGATAAATTGTAAACTTAACTAGTCGAGACACAAACCAGGTAGTTTTTGCCTGCGCACCTAATGGGTTAATTACAATTTGGGGAGATAAAATATTTAATGAAATTCAGCACTTTCCAACATATTTGCGCAAAATATTTTGGTATTAAACGAAAGATCTTGACAAGTACTATAAATGCAAGTGGTTGTCATGTTCGAAAGCGTCCCATAAATGTTAGTTTTGCAGCTATATTTTAAATGTTAGTTTGTCCAACTTGAAATAAAGTTAAACTACGCCCACTGTGCAATACCTGCTCTAGATTTTTTTTGAAATTCTAAAAAAGTAATTTTCTTTTTGATAAAAATCGATATTTTTATGATGCTTTCGAACATGACAACCACTTGCGTTTATAGTACTCGTCAAGAGCTTTCATTTGATACCAAAAAATCTAGAGCAGGTTTTGCACAGTGGGCGCTGGTGCGATATTTTCTAAAATTTCGCAAATTAATTTTACTTTTGCTTAAAACAATTTTTTTTGGGAAACTTTGGAAAATAAAAACCACTTGCATTTATAGTACTCATTAAGAGTTTTCATTTGATACCAAAAAATCTAGAGCAGGTATTGCACAGTGGGCGCATTTCAGTTTTATTTCAAATTGTGGCGATTAAATTTAAAAAAAATTAACAAAAACCTACATTTCTGGGATGTTGTAGAAAATAAAAACTACTTGCATTTGTAGTACTCGAGTACAAGAGCTTTCATTTGATACCAAAAAATCTAGAGCAGGTTTTGCACAGTGGGCACGGTGTCCTATATTGTAACTTCGTGCAAACTAAGTTTCTTTTTGATAAAAATCGATATTTCTGTGATGCTTTCGAATATAACAACCACTTGGATTTATAGTACTCATCAAGAGCTTTCATTTGATACCAAAAAATCTAGAGGAGGTATTGCACAGTGGGCCCGCGTGCACTATATTTTAAATTCTGACATATTAATTATATTTTTGATAAAAATCGATATTTCTATGATGCTTTCGAACATGAGAACCACTTGCGTTTATAGTACTCGTCAAGAGCTTTCATTTGATACCAAAAAATCTAGAGCAGGTTTTGCACAGTGGGCCCGCGTGCACTATATTTTAAATTCTGACATAATAATTATATTTTTGATAAAAATCGATATTTCTATGATGCTTATGAACATGAGAACCACTTGCGTTTATAGTACTCGTCAAGAGATTTCATTTGATACCAAAAAATCTAGAGCAGGTTTTGCACAGTGGGCCCGCGTGCACTATATTTTAAATTCAGACATATTAATTATATTTTTGATAAAAATCGATATTTCTATGATGCTTTCGAACATGGGAACCACGTGCGTTTATAGTACTCGTCAAGAGCTTTCATTTGATACCAAAAAATCTAGAGCAGGTTTTGCACAGTGGGCGCTGCTGCAATATTTTCTAAAATTTCGCAAATTAATTATACTTTTGCTTAAAACATTTTTTTTGGGAAACTTTCGAAAATAAAAACTACTTGCATTTATAGTACTCATTAAGAGTTTTCATTTGATACCAAACACTGTAGAGCAGGTGTTGCACAGTGGGCCAATGTGCACTTTTTTTTTAAATTCTAAAAAAGTAATTTTCTTTTTGATAAAAATCGATATTTTTATGATGCTTTTGAATATAACAACCACTTGGATTTATAGTACTCATCAAGAGCTTTCATTTTATACCAAAATCGATATTTCTGTGATGCTTTCGAATATAACAACTACTTGGATTTATAGTACTCATCAAGAGCTTTTATTTGATACCAAAAAATCTAGAGCAGGTATTGCACAGTGGGCGTAGTTTAACTTTATTTCAAGTTGGACAAACTAACTTTTAAAATATAGCTGCAAAACTAACATTTATGGGACGCTTTCGAACATGACAACCACTTGCATTTATAGTACTTGTCAAGATCTTTCGTTTAATACCAAAATATTTTGCGCAAATATATTGGAAAGTGCTGAATTTCACTAAATATTTTATCTCCTCAAATTGTAATTAACCCATTAGGTGCGCAGGCAAAAACTACCTGGTTTGTGTCTCGACTAGTTAGATTTACAACTTATCTTCACGCACATTAATAAAGTTTGAATTCAAACGTATGAAGACTAAAAAAATTATACCGATAAATATTATGGGGTGGGCCCTCCTAGCTACGTCAATGCATATTACTCTCATATCTAAACCAGAGATTCATTGATTTTATTTAATTTTCCTTAAATAGTATTGTTTGAATTTATTAAAAATAATATAGTAGCTGATTTAATCTTAATCTGTGCAAACACAATATTCTTGAAAATCCTTACCAAACTAGGAAGCAACAGACACACCATTCGAAGACTAAAAGAACCCATCCATTTACACTATCCCGAATCAAGTTCGTTTATGAATTCTTGGTCTCCTTGGAAATTTAATTCAATATGACAAATTAACATCCCAGGGCTCTTTCTCCGTTTCTTCAGCCGCACAGCTGATCAGTGTAAATTAATAATAATATTATTAGTCTCCTTCTGCTCACTTTATCTTCTTTCGCCCATCTGATGAAAATTCATAGGAACACCATTAGACTCATCTCTTCTGGGTGGGTATAGCAGTGAATATAAAGACTTGCAATTTGGGCACGTAAAATAAGCCTTATGTCAAAGTGTATATATGGCACCCAGCCGTCACTTTGTAGTTTCATCATCCTGTTAGCATCTCTCCCTCAATGAGAAAATGTTCTGCTAACATAAGTGCAGTGGAGTGTGTGTTTGTGTAATTTGAACTCTTTGTATCCATGACGTCGAAGCATTTGCCAGGCTTTGTATGTATGTATGAGTATGTCATTCGATTTTTTGGTGGAATACAATCAGCCTGTTTCAAGGTCACAAGAGATAAGAATTGTGCGCCTTTGCTCTTTATGTCAATGTGAGCCCGGCCCATTGAAAGCCTCCATGGATTTCGTGCCTGTCATTTGTAATATGTTACTCAACATGAATGTATGGATGTTCATGGAATAAACTCTCTTGTTCAACTTCAAATTGGGTCCTAGCATATATTGTGTAGACATATACGAAAATATAGTTATCTATTGATATCAGTGTTACCATCACAGTGTTATATTGACATAAATTCAATCGGATGAAAATTACGGCTTGCATGGGCTCAACAACCCAGCTAAAAATTCTTTGGCAAAAAGGCAAATTTTTTTTTTGTATCCGGATGTGGTGCAAAAGTGGCTCAGAAGCAATGAATTTAAACATGGGCTTGTCATCACGGTTGCCACAGTTGGTAGAATTCTACCAAAAGTGGTAGGTTTCTTACTGATAAGTAGATTGGTGGAATTGGTTGATTTAGCAAAATATTCAACTAAGAAGTACTTCACAAACATTTATAAAATAATTTTCTATGGAAAGAAAATGTTGACAAAATTTTCTATAGAAATATTTTATTTGACAAAATTTTGTATAGAAATAAAACTTTGAAAAAAGTTTCTATAGTAATAAAATTTTGACACATTTTTCTATAGAAACAAAATTTTGACAACATTTTTTATAGAAATAAAATTTTGCAAACTTTTTGATAGAAATAAAATTTTGACAAAATTTTCTATAGACATATAATTTTGACAAAATTTTCTATAGAAATAAAATTTTGACAAAATTTTCTATAGAAATAACATTTTGACAAAATTTTCTATAGAAATAAAATTTTGACAAAATTTTCTATAGAAATAAAATTTTGACAAAATTTTCTATAGAAATAAAATTTTCACAAAATTTTCTATAGAAATAAAATTTTGACAAAATTTTCTATAGAAATAAAATTTTGACAAAATTTTCTATAGAAATAAAATTTTGACAAAATTTTATACAGAAACAAACTTTTGACAACATTTTCGATAGAAATAAAATTTTGACAACATTTTCCATAGAAATAAAATTTTGCTAAATTTTTGATAGAAATAAAATTTTGGCAAAATTTTTATAGAATTAAAATTTTGACACAATTTTCTACAGAAATAAAATTTTGACAAAATTTTCTATAGAAATAAAATTTTGACAAAATTTTCTATAGAAATAAAATTTTAGCAAAATTTTTTATAGAAATAAAATTTTGGCAAAATTTTTTATAGAAATAAAATTTTGAAAAAATTTCCTATAGTAATAAAATTTTGACACAATTTTCTATAGAAATAAAATTTTGACAAAATTTTCTATAGAAATAAAATTTTGGCAAAATTTTTTATAGGAATAAGATTTTGAAAAACTTTCCTATAGTAATAAAATTTTGACACAATTTTCTATAGAAACAAAATTTTGACAACATTTTCTATAGAAATAAAATTTTGCAAACTTTTTGATAGAAATAAAATTTTGACAAAATTTTCTATAGAAATAAAATTTCGACAAAATTTTCTATAGAAATAAAATTTTGACAAAATTTTCTATAGAAATAAAATTTTGCAAAGTTTTTGATATAAATAAAATTTTGACAAACTTTTTAATAGAAATAAAATTTTGACAAAATTTTCTATAGAAATAAAATTTTGACAAAATTTTCTATAGAAATAAAATTTTGGTAAAATTTTTTATAGAAATAAAATTTCCTCTGTTGGTTAAGCTACACCTGTAGTTTAGTCAATCCATGGTTTTAAGCTGAAATTAAAAACAACAACAAGAAATAAAATTTTGACAAAAATTTTTATGGAAATAAAATTCTGACAAAATTTTCTATAGAAAAAAAATTTTGACAAAATTTTCTATAGAAATAAAGTTTTGACAAAATTTTCTTTAGAAATAAAATTTTAACATAATTTTCTATAAAAATAAAATTTTGACAAAATTTTCTATAGCAATAAAATTTTGACAACATTTCGTATAGAAATAAAATTTTGAAAAAAATTTCTATAGTAATAAAATTTTGACAAACTTTTCTATAGAAATAAAATGTTGGTAGATTATTTTTGGTTCGAGAGACAACCATGATTATGAACCGATATGGACGAATTTTTGTGTGATTGGGGATCGGCAATATATAACTATAGAACGATATGGACCAATTTTGGCATGGTTGTTACTAGCGCAATCTATCAAATTTCAACCGGATCGGATGACTTTTTCTCCTCCAAGATGCTCCGGAAGTCAAATCTGGGGATCGGTTTATATGGGGGCTATATATAATTATGAACCGATATGAACCAATATTTGCATGACTATTAGAAACCGTATACTAACATGTCGTACCAAATTTCAACCGGATCGGATGAATTTTGCTCCTCCAAGAGGCTCCGGAGTTCAAATCTGGAGATCGGTTTATATGGGGGCTATATATAATTATGGACCGGTGTGGACCAATGGTTGTTAGAGACCATACCAGATTTCAACAGGATCGGATGAAATGTGCTTCTATAAGAGGCTCCGCAAGCCATATCTGGGGTCAGTTTATATGGGGGCTATACGTACGTGGTCCCATATGGCCCAATTGCAATACCGTCCGACCTACATCAACGACAACTACTTATGCCAAGTTTCAAGTCGATAGCTTGTTTCGTTCGGAAGTTTGCGTGATTTCAACATACGGACGGGCGGACGGACGTACATGCTTAGATCGACTCAGAATTCCACCACGACCCAGCATATATTCTTTATGGGGTCTTAGAACAATATTTCGATGTGTTACCAACAGAATGACAAAGTTAATATACCCCCCATCCTATGGTGGATGGTATAAAAATCTTAGAAATAAAATGTTGATGACATTTTCTATAGAAATAACATTTTACAAAATGTTCTATGTATTTAACCCTCCAATGCCCCATTTTTTTCAGCTGGCAAGATTAAATATTCAATGTTATCGACACAAAAGCAAGAAAACTAAACAAGAAAAATGTATACGGTAAAATTTTGTGTAAGCTGCAATGCCTCTTGAACAGTTTTAACTTAGTTTTCTTTTATTTTACCCATTTTTGTTGTCTTAAGGTGTGTTTTATTAAAAGCTTCCGGATTTAATGAGGCCCGCCTAAAGGCGGGATTGGGCATTAGAGGGTTAACTTTTTAACATTGTAGGTGTAAGCTAAAATCGTTAAAACATGCAAAATTTCGACACATTAACAATTCGAGGGTATTAATTTATACACTCAAAAAATTTGTCGATTATAACATAATGACAAATATTAAAATAAAAATCTTAAATAAAACTAGACAACATTTATTTGGAAGAAAAAATTGTTTGTTATATCAACGATCGGTCCATATGAAGGCTAGATCAAAACATGGGCCGACATAAAGGGTATCAGCCACCCTTTATATCGGTCCATGTTTTGATGTAATGCGAAAAAGTAAAGCGCTAAATTTATTTAATTTTTTTTTGTTTTTTTTTATTCAAAAGAAAAAATGTTGAAAATGATATAAAAGTTTAGAATCACTTTAGATTTGTTCAAATTGGTTATCTTTCATACAAATTATGGCCTTCCAATGGCCTACAAAGCTATCACACGGTGCATGAAAGTGACTTTGCTGTATTTTAGCCTATTCCGGGCGAAATTCCGTCATGAGAGGATAAGGTTAGTGTTAACCTTACCTTCTAAAATGCCATAGCTGTAAAATTCCAATGGGTTGAGATCCGCAGATCTTCGTGCGCAGAAATGAAGCGAGCAACCTGCTTTTTAGGTCATTCTTAGTTGACGCGTGCTAAGTGCGATGGTACTGAATCCTGTCGGATTGTCCATGGTCTGCGACCGAAATCTTTGCCTGCCCAGGGCTTCACAACTGTCAATAGGATATTTTCCCGACAATATTCGACTTTTACTTTAACCCCACAGTCGAGGAATACAAGCGGACAGTAATCATGGCGCAGACAATTACAATCAGCGGCGCGTGAGCTTTGGAGGCCATTCGAAGGTGTAAATTTTTTAGTTGATCTCTTTGGTATTTAAAGCCAATTGTTTTGTTTGTTCACAAAATGCTCAATTTGGAATGGCTTCTCGTCTGAGAAAACCAAAACCAACTCTTTGAATCGTTCCAAACTCGTGCATCGTGAGCTTATGGAACTGTAATGACTTTAGTCCAAGGTCATTTTTATACCCTCCACCATAGGATGGGGGGGGGGGGGTATATTAACTTTGTCATTCCGTTTGTAACCCATCGAAATATTGTATAAAGAATATATATACTTTATGGGGTCTTATAAAGTATATATATTCTAGGTCGTGGTGAAATTCTGAGTCGATTTGAGTATGTCCGTCCGTCTGTTGAAATCACGCTAACTTTCCAACGAAACAAGCTATTGACTTGAAACTTGGCATAAGTAGTTGCTAATGATGTAGGTCGGATGGTATGGCAAATGGGCCATATCGGACCACTTTTACGTATAGCCCCCATATAAACTGACCCCCAGATTTGGCTTGCAGAGCCTCTTGGAGGAGCAAAATTCATCCGATCCGCTTGAAATTTGGTATGTGGTGTAAGTATATAGTCTATAACAACCAAGCAAAAATTGGTCCATATCGGTCCATAATTATATATAGGCCCCATATAAACCGATCCCCAGATTTGACCTCCGGAGCCTCTTGGAGGAGCAAAATGCATCCGATCCGGTTGAAATTTGGTACGTGGTGTTAGTATATGGTCACTAACGACCATGCAAAAATTGGTTCATATCGGTCCATAATTATATATAGGCCCCATATAAACCGATCCCCAGATTTGACCTCCGGAGCCTCTTGGAGGAGCAAAATGCATCCGATCCGGTTGAAATTTGGTACGTGGTGTTAGTATATGGTCACTAACAACCATGCAAAAATTGGTTCATATCGGTCCATAATTATATTGACCCCATATAAACCGATCCCCAGATTTGAACTTCGGAGCCTCTTGGAAGAGCAAATATTATCCGATGTGGTTGAAATTTGGTACGTGGTGATAAAAATTTTATTTCTATAGAAAATTTTATCAAAATTTTATTTCTGTAGAAAATTTTATCAAAATTTTATTTCTATAGGAAATTTTGTCAAAATTTTATTTCTATAGAAAATTTTGTTTTGTTTAATGTATCCCCCGTATGGACTAACTTACAATTTAGAAGACGGTGTTAAGGATTTTTTAAGATACCTTTCCATCGACAAGTGTTACCGCAATCCAAGTAATTCGATTGTGGATGACAGTCTTTAGTAGAAGTTTCTACGCAATCCATGGTGGAGGGTACATAAGATTCGGCCTGGCCGAACTTACGGCCGTATATACTTGTTTAATATGTGTTGCATCCATTCTTCCGATATGTTCGCTTCACGAGTAAATTTTGCACCACTACGGCGTGGATTTGATGGAATCTGGCATTCATTTTTGGGATGCGATGCAAAACTGCCAGGTATCACGGTAACAATTTTTGGATTTCTAAACAAATAAAAGGCAATCACACAGTTTCGCTTGCATTTTATTTCCCAATGCAATAGATCAAAATGTTTTTGTAAGCTTATCAGCATTAAAACGAACTCGCACTGTATTAAGTCTGTTAGGTATCAGACGAGCGGTTTAAAAATGAAAGGAATTTGAACATATGTTAGGTTAGGTATTGTGGCAGCCCGATATTTTAGGCTCACTTAGACCATTGAGAGTATTGTGATACCAAAAGTAGTGAACTTCTCTCTTATCCCGATTCTTTTTTTAGCTCAAAGACAAGGGACCTCCTTTTTATAGACGATTCCAAACGGCGTTTAGAGAAGCTTTGAAACACTCAGAAATGTAAACAGAGGGAATAATCCGCTTCTGAAAAACTTTTTGGTTTTGTCGGTCGAAAGTGAAATTGAACCCTTCACCCTTTGTATGCAAGGCGGGCAATCTAAACCCACCTGAAGTTGGTTGCAATACATATCAGGCACCCTCTACATATTACGTATTGTGTCCAAGGATTTGGTTTTCTCATTTACCTTACAACTGAATATTTGTTAAAAAGTGGCAACTCTGGCTACACAACACCGTTACTATTAAGTGTAAACACTGTGAGATATTCGAATGATGAAACAACGAACTGGCTGTACTCTCTGCTGTAGCAACCAACCAAAACACCAAGAAAGAAAGGCAGGCAACACATAACGAATATCAACGTCATTATGATTGTTCAGTGGCACAGAGACCTACAAAAAACAAAGATAATCACCAAGAATCACATGTTCGATGGAACTCACAATGTTTGGGATGGATGATTAAGACAGAAATCCAACCAACTGTCATTGTAGGTAGCACCAATGATTCAACGTTGTTACTTTAAATGTCTAACAAATTATTTTGCTAGACTTCTTTTATTTTATTTCATTTGGGAAGAGAGCAGGGGTTCTTCTTCTCTCGAATGTTACGGGAAGGGACATTAGTAGGCCATTGTATCATCTGTTATCCCACAAAGTTTTAAACAAAACAAACATTGTGTTAATATAAGTGTGTTGTCTGGCCTTTGTAATGTTTAGTACTCTCTGGGGATTAATTGATGAGAATAGAATGAGAACAGAGCGAGAGCGTGAGAGACTAATTGAGTAAGAGAGATTTATTGGGAAGCCTTATTTAAAATAAGGGGATTTCGTTTTTGGAGAGAATCGAGGAGAGCTAATGCGCAAACATATCATGAGTCCAATTTGTTTTTAACACTCTTACAGTTTCTGTTGTGGTTAGGAATGTTAACTTTTGTTTATGTTTACGTTCAGAATTACTATGGAAACTGATGCTTGTACTCTCAACGTGCTGGCATTAGGTGACTTAAAAAAAGAAATATTATAAAACAGTATAAGAAAATAGATCAAATGGCAAATGTATATGTTAAAATTCTATAAACATCATGGCAAAGATATTGATAATGGGGTATATAATTAATGCTTGTTGTCTGAGAAACATCGTGGCAAAAGTAAAAGATAAAGGACCAAACTCCAAATTATACCGGGCTGTTGAAAACAAAAAACACTTTCTGAGTCAATTTAATACTGGATGTTCGTTTGTCCTTGCTTCTATTTATTGCTCGCAAAATAGAAATTCGTTACCATACCAGATCTATGTCTTGCAATTTTCTAAATGCCAATCGTAATAAATTCGTTATGATGTCTTTAAATAAAAAAAATCCATATAATTGCAATGATATGAGAAGAAAACCTGAATGCACAACTACCACTATATTCCTAACTGAACGTAGGAAAACGACTTTTCAACTTTTTCTTTAATCTATGGCTATTGTTCTCTCAGGATAATAATAGTTTTTGTCCTCTCAACTTTATCAAGAAATGACAGAAAACGTGAACAATAATGCCACGATAGAATACAAAGCACAAGGGGGATGGGAATGCATTGTTCATACGTCTGGCTAATTTAATGTGCTCCAACATTGATGATGAGTTTTCTTATCACCATGGACACAATCCACGTTTTTTAAAATTATTCAGTTCAAGCGTTTAAAACAAGCGTTAGAATGCATTTAAATTAAAAAAAATGTTTTTATTTATCAAAATATCAATAATTTGTTTTTTTTTTAATTATTTAATTTTTGTTTCACAAAAAGTTAAAAACAGAGTAAGGATTAATAAAATGGTACAAATTATTTAAATTTTGTCAAAACAAATGCTAAATCCATTCTAGAAAAAGTTTGACTTTTTTTACATATTTGAGGTCAAGCATTTCAGACAAGCGTTAGAATGCATTTAATATCATAAAAAATTCAAAATTAATTCGCATCCAAAAAACTGAATTCGTATCACAAAGTGAAGCATATTCAGTGCAACGGCTGTTAAAGTGGTGGACATCCGTCTTATGACAAGCCCATGTTAAATTCATCGCTTTTACTTTTACTAATTTTTGCACCACTTCCGGATCCAAAAAGAACATTTTCACTCTTTTTTTGATGACATTTTTTTGCTGGGATACAAACTTTGGTACTCCAGGTGAAAGACATCGAAATATACGTTTTAGACACCACAAGTTGCAAATGGGTCATATTGAACCTCTTTTAGCCATTGGCCCTATATAAATCGATCCCTAGATGTGATTTCTTGAGCCTCCTGAGGTCGTAATTTCCATCAGATTTGGATAAAATTCGAAAACATTAATTGATGCAATTTGAGTTTTAATCAAACTCAGTGGAATTTTTTTTAGTTTTTAATAAAAAACAAGTAAGGAAAGTCTAAAGTGCATTTTTTTTTAGTTTTTAATAAAAAACAAGTAAGGAAAGTCTAAAGTTGGGCGGGGCCGACTATATTATACCCTGCACCACTTGGTAGATCTAAATTTTCGATACAATATCACATCCGTCAAAATTTGTTGGGGGCTATATATAAAGGTTTGTCCCAAATACATACATTTATATATCACTTGATTTGGACAGAATTTGATAGACTTTTACAAAATCTATAGACTCAAAATTTAAGTCAGCTAATGCACTAGGGTGGAACACAATGTTAGTAAAAAAACTTCGCAAAAATTTTTTTATGATTTATCGCTCGATATATATGTATTAGAAGTTTAGGAAAATTAGAGTCATTTTTACAACTTTTCGACTAAGCAGTGGCGATTTTACAAGGAAAATGTTGGTATTTTGACCATTTTTGTCGAAATCAGAAAAACATATATATGGGAGCTAAATCTAAATCTGAACCGATTTGAACCAAATTTGGCACGCATAGCTACAATGCTAATTATACTCCCTGTGCAAAATTTCAACTAAATCGGAGCAAAAATTGGCCTCTGTGGTCATATGAATGTAAATCGGGCGAAAACTATATATGGGAGCTATATCTAAATCTGAACCGATTTGAACCAAATTTGGCACGCATAGCTACAATGCTAGTTCTACTCCCTGTGCAAAATTTCACCTAAATCGGAGAAAAAAATTGGCCTCTGTGGTCATATGAGTGTAAATCGGGCGAAAGCTATATATGGGAGCTATATCTAAATCTGAACCGATTTCAACTAAATTTTGGCACGCATAGCTACAATGCTAATTCTACTCCCTGTGCAAAATTTCAATTAAATCGGAGTAAGAGATTGGCCACTGTGGTCATATGAGTGTAAATCGGGCGAACGATATATATGGGAACTATATCTAAATCTGCACCGATTTCAATCAAATTTGGCACACTTGACTATAGTACTAATTGCACTCCTATTGCAAAATTTCAACCAAATTGGGGTAAAACTGTGGCTTCTGGGACCGTATTAGTCCATATCCGGCGAAAGATATATCTGGGAGCTATATCTAAATCTGAACCGATTTCAATAAAATTTGGCACACTTGACTATAGTACTAATTGTTCTTCTTGTGCAAAATTTTAAGCAACTTAGGGTAAATCTCTGGCTTCTGGGGCGATATAAGTCCATATCGGGCGAAATATATATATGAGAGCTATATCTAAATCTGAACCAATTTCTTCCAAAATAAATAGGGTTCTATTCTGAGCCAAAACACATACTTGTGCCAAATTTGAAGTCGATTGGACTAAAACTGCGACCTAGACTTTGATTACAAAAATGTGTTCACGGACAGACGGACATCGCTATATCGACTCAGGAGCCCACCCTGAGCATTTTTGCCAAAGACACCATGTGTCTATCTCGTCTCCTTCTGGGTGTTGAAAATATATGCACTAACTTATAATACCCTGTTCCACAGTGTGGCGCAGGTTATAAAAATTAATTGACACAATAATTTTTTATACCCTCCCCCATAGGATGGGGGTATATTAACTTTGTCATTCCGTTAGTAACACATCGAAATATTGCTCTAAGACCCCATAAAGTATATATATTCTGGGTCGGGGTGAAATTCTGAGTCGATCTAAGCATGTCCGTCTGTCCGTCTATTGTAATCACGCTAACTTCCGAACGAAACAAGCTATTGGATTGAAGCTTGACACAAGTAAATAGTTGTTATTGATGTAGGTCGGAGGGTATCGTATAGCCCCCATAAAAAAGGACTCCCAGTTTTGGCTTGCGGAGCCTCTAAGAGCAGCAAATTTCATCCGATCCGGCTGATCGGATGAAATTTGGTCTCTAACAACCATGCAAAAATTTGTCCACATCGGTCCATAATTATATATAGCCCCCATGTAAACCGATTCCCAGATTTAACCTCCGGAACCTCTTGGAAGAGCAAAATTCATCTGATTCAGTTGAAATTTGGTACGTGGTGTTAATATATGTCCTCGAACACCTATGCAAAAATTGGTCGAAATCGGTCCATAATTATATATAGCCCCCATATAAACCGATCCCCACATTTAGCCTCCGGAGTAAAATTTGTCAGGTTCGGTTGAAATTTTGTACGTGATGTTAGTATATGGTCTCTAGCAACCATGCAGGTATTGGTCCATATTACTCCATAATTATATATAGCCCCCATATAAACCGATCCCGAGATTTGTTTTTGGAGCCTATTGGAGGAGCAAATTTCATCCGAATCAGTTGAAATTTGGTACATTGTGCTAGTATATGGCCGTTAACAACCATGCCTAACTAGGTCTATGTCGGTCTATAGTTATATATAGCCCTTAGATAAATCGATCCCCAATCACACAAAAATTGGTCCATATCGGTGATTGACAGTCTTTCGTTGAAGTTTCTACGCAATCCAAGGTGGAGCTTACTTAAGATTCGGCCTGGGCGAACTTATTGCCATATATACTTGTTTTAATTGAGAACACAAAGTTAGTTAAGTTTCGCGGTTGTTATTAAACAATATATTTTTTCATTTAACAATTTAATTGAATCGATTGAAAAACTCGATTAATTGTTTAACGAATTTAATTAAAAAGTTAATTGGAAATTGGATTGAAGTTTAACTAAATCATTAATTGATTCAATTATGATGGAATTTTCTAATCGATATCAATTAAATTTCTAATTGAATCAAATTTTTTTTAAGCCAAATTAAAACCGTGATTCATTTTATTATTTTGAATTAAAAAAATAATTTGATCAATTCATGTCGTGATTGAATCATACTTTTTTTTTGTGTACGCTATTTGTACGCCAACATTGGTCCATATCGATTCATAATTATATAGTTATAGGCTGCTCTGTATACACTGTTAGTTTGTGGCTTGTTTAGTAATTTAATCTGCCGTTTTTATACGTATGATCCCTAAAGGGGTCAGAGAAAACAACTTTAATCTGCAAGAAAATATACACACAAATTGGTTTTAGCAATCCCACTATAACGCTTGAATTCCATCACAAATGACTTAATTTCTGAATGCAAAAGATCAAAATGCGTTTGTAAGCTTGTAAACAGAAAAATGATCTGTCACTGGAATACATTTTTCAGATTACGAGTGGTTTGGAAACGACAGCGTCTTGAATTTGGTTGCAATACATATCAGCCACCCTTTATTTTTCTTTTTCAAATTCGGACAAAGACTATAGTAGTGCGAACCATCAGCCACATCGTCTGAGATTTAGCTTTATCTCCCAAACATAGTTTAATAATTGCTTAGGATTCTTAATTCGGTAGGGTTGGTTTAGGGTCACCGTTGCCACTTGAGCCAAAAATAATCTACCCAAATTTGGAGACAATTTTACCAAAAAACTACCAAACAAAAAAATATTATTTTACTAAAGAAAAAATTTGTAAAAATTTTATTTCTATTAAAAAATTTTGTCAAAATTTTATTTCTATAGAAAACTTTGTCAAAATTTTATTTCTATAGAAAAATTTGTCAAAATTTTATTTCTATAGAAAATTTTGTCAAAATTTTATTTCTATAGAAAATGTTGTAAAAATTTTATTTCTATAGAAAATTTTGTTAAAATTTTATTTCTATACAAAATTTTGTCAAAAATTTATTTCAATAGAAAATTTTGTTAAAATTTTATTTCAATAGAAAATTTTGTTAAAATTTTATTTCTATACAAAATTTTGTCCAAATTTTATTTCTATACAAAATTTTGTCCAAATTTTATTTCTATACAAAATTTTGTCAAAATGTTATTTCTATCGAAAATTTTGTCAACATTTTATTTCTATAGAAAATGTTGTCAAAATTTTATTTCTATAGAAAATTTTGTCAAAATTTTTTTTTTATAGAAAATTTTGCCAAAATTTTATTTTTATAGAAAATTTTGCCAAAATTTTATTTCTATAGAAAATGTTGTCAAAATTTTATTTCTATAGAAAATTTTGTCTAAATTTTATTTCAATAGAAAATTTTGTTAAAATTTTATTTCTATAGAAAATTTTGTCAAATTTTTATTTCAATAGAAAATTTTGTTAAAATTTTATTTCTTTAGAAACTTTTGTCAAAATTTTATTTCTATAGAAGATTTTGTCAAAATTTTATTTCTATAGAAGATTTTGTCAGAATTTTATTTCTATAGAAAATTTTGTCAAAATTTTATTTCTATAGAAAATTTTGTCAAAATTTTATTTCTGTAAAAAATTTTGTCAAAATTTTATTTCTATAAAAAATTTTGTCAAAGTTTTATTTTTATAGAAAATTTTTTCAAAATTTTATTTCTATAGAAAATTTTGTCAAAATTTTATTTCTATAGAAAATTTTGTCAAAATTTTATTTCTATAGAAAATTTTGTTAAAATTTTATTTCTGTAGAAAACTTTGTCAAAATTTTATTTTTGTAGAAAATTTTGTCAAAATTTTATTTCTATAGAAAATTTTGTCAAAATTTTATTTCTATAGAAAATTTTGTCAAAATTTTATTTCTATAGAAAATTTTGTCAAAATTTTATTTCTATAGAAAATTTTGTCAAAATTTTATTTTTATAGAAAATTTTGTCAAAACTTTATTTCGGTAGAAAATTTTGTCAAAATTTTATTTCTATAGAAAATTTTGTTAAAATTTTATTTCTGTAGAAAATGTAAAAATTTTATTTCTATAGAAAATTTTGTCAAAACTTTATTTCTGTAGAAAATTTTGTTCAAATTTTATTTCTATAGAAAACTTCGTCAAAATTTTATTTCTATAGAAAATGTCATCAAAATTTTATTTCTATAGAAAATGTAAAAATTTTATTTCTATAGAAAATTTTGTCAAAATTTTATTTCTATAGAAACTTTTGTCAAAAGTTTTTTCTATAGAAAATTTTGTCAAAAGTTTTTTCTATAGAAAATTTTGTCAAAATTTAATTTCTATAGAAAATTTTGTCAAAATTTTATTTCTATAGAAAATTTTGTCAAAATTTTATTTCTATAGAAAATTTTGTCAAAATTTGATTTCTATAAAAAATTTTGTCAAAATATTATTTCTGTAGAAAATTTTGTCAAAATTGTATTTCTATAGAAAATTTTGTCAAAACTTTATTTCTGTAGAAAATTTTGTCAAAATTTGATTTCTATAGAAAATTTTGTTAAAATTTTATTTCTGTAGAAAACTTTGTCAAAATTTTATTTCTATAGAAAGTGTTGTCAAAATTTTATTTCTGTAAAAAATTTTGTCAAAATTTATTTCTATAGAAAATTTTGTCAAAATTTTATTTCTATAGAAAATTTTGTCAAAATTTTATTTCAATAGAAAATTTTGTTAAAATTTTATTTCTATAGAAAATTTTGTCAAAATTTTATTTCTATAGAAAATTTTGTCAAAATGTTATTTCTATAGAAAATTTTGTCAAAATTTTATTTCTATAGAAAATTTTGTCAAAATTTTATTTCTGTAAAAATTTTTGTCAAAATTTTATTTCTATACAAAATTTTGTCAAAATTTTATTTCTATAGAAAATTGTGTCAAAATTTTATTTCTGTAGAAATTGTTGTCAAAATTTTATTTCTATGGAAAGTGTTGTCAAATTTTATTTCTATAAAAAATTTTGTCAAAATGTTATTTCTGTAGAAAATTTTGTCAAAATTTTATTTCTATAGAAAATTTTGTTAAAATTTTATTTCTGTAGAAAATTTTGTCAAAACTTTATTTCTGTAGAAAATTTTGTCAAAAGTTTATTTCTATAGAAAATTTTGTTAAAATTTTATTTCTGTAGAAAACTTTGTCAAAATTTTATTTCTATAGAAAATTTTGTCAAAACTTTATTTCTGTAGAAAATTTTGTCAAAACTTTATTTCTGTAGAAAATTTTGTCAAAATTTTATTTCTATAGAAAATTTTGTCAAAATTTTATTTCTGTAGAAATTGTTGTCAAAATTTTATTTCTATAGAAAGTGTTGTCAAATTTTATTTCTATAAAAAATTTTGTCAAAATGTTATTTCTGTAGAAAATTTTGTCAAAATTTTATTTCTATAGAAAATTTTGTTAAAATTTTATTTCTGTAGAAAATTTTGTCAAAACTTTATTTCTGTAGAAAATTTTGTCAAAAGTTTATTTCTATAGAAAATTTTGTTAAAATTTTATTTCTGTAGAAAACTTTGTCAAAATTTTATTTCTATAGAAAATTTTGTCAAAACTTTATTTCTGTAGAAAATTTTGTCAAAATTTTATTTCTATAGAAAATTTTGTTAAAATTTTATTTCTGTAGAAAACTTTGTCAAAATTTTATTTCTATAGAAAATACCATCAAAATTTTATTTCTATAGAAAACGTAAAAATTTTATTTCTATAGAAAATTTTGTCAAAATTTTATTTCTATAGAAACTTTTGTCAAAAGTTTTTTTCTATAGAAAATTTTGTCAAAATTCTATTTCTATAGAAAGTTTTGTCAAAATTTTATTTCTATACAAAATTTTGTCAAAATTTTATTTCTATAGAAAATTTTGTCAAAATTTTATTTCTATAGAAAATTTTGTCAAAATTTATTTCTCTAGAAAATTTTGTCAAAATTTGATTTCTATAGAAAATTTTGTCAAAATTTGATTTCTATAGAAAATTTTGTCAAAATTTATTTCTATAGAAAATTTTGTCAAAATTTGATTTCTATAGAAAATTTTGTCAAAATTTAATTTCTATAGAAAAAACAATAAAAATAAAAATTTTTCTATAAAAGTTTGTGAAGTTCTTCTTAGTTGCAAAATCTATCACAGTATCAAAAATTCTACCAATCAACCAAACAGCAAAAAATCTACCATGTTTGGTAGAATTCTATCAACTGTGGCATCCGTGCTTAGGGTACGATATAGACGGCCCTGCCCGAGTTTCTACTTTACTCATGTGTTTTGTAATAAAAATAAAAAATAATATCAGCGTAACGATTATCGTGTGTGTGTATATCCTTCGAATACCCTTCGCATCTCTATAATGCTACTACAAAATCACATATTTATGACCCAATCACAACGATGTTGGTATCCGGAATATTCTACGTTAATTCAGTTTGAGATTTGGAATGGATGAGGGGGCAACATTATTATCTTTATGTGCTTCAAGTTGCCTGACTGATGTTGTATAGAGCAGAGCGGGGTGATGCTGTCGACAACTGACAAAAGATTAAATTAATTTCTTTGATGTGCACCATGAGAATTATGAAAACTCAAGAAATTGTCTGGAATGGAATTTCTTTCAATTCATTATAGATGGATTTTAATGCTAGGGATGGCAATAACATTCACTAGAATGATTCGTCCACCCCCAACGAACACAGCACAGCTCTAAATGAAATCAAGTGTAATTGAAATAGGCAGTCTCCTCTTTATGGCAAATAAAACGCAAATATTTTCAATTTTCAACATTAATTATTAAAAACCTATTAACTTGCATCTGCATTAATTAAAGCAATAATGACTGACTCTGAATTATAATATTAAGCATAGTAATTATAGAAGTGCTTTTATGAACCTTTATAGTTTGTTAAGTTTTTTTTTTTTTTTTTGATATTAAGAAGGATAAATGATTACGATTTACCAAGGAAAATAGATATACTTAGCCCACTAGATTAAAAATTGACTTGAAAAAGATACCCACACAAAGAAATTTGGATATGCCCCACCCCACCAAAAAAAGAGCTTCCGAAAAAATAGTTTGGATCCCCAATTTGTGATCAGGAAGTAGTGCAAACTTGGATAATCTCCAATGAATTTTACATCGTAGGACGGAAATATTCCATTTTGATCCTTTGCATTGCTTTAGAAGTTCTGCCTTGGAAGTTCATCTGGATGAAGACATTTAAAAACCTAATTTCTAATTTCTAATTCAATTTCAATTTTTATTTTTGCCAGTATTTGCTGTTACACTTTTATTTTCTTATTATCTAATATTTACAAATTGAAAAACTTCTTCGATTCCAACGAGGGTTGAACACCTGGGTCTGTTGGCACCATAACAGAACGCCAGAACAGAAATCCAAGCAAAAACAAATATATACATCCGTAAGTTTGGCCAGGGCGAAGCTTATGTACCCTCCACCATGGATTGCGTAGAAACTTCTACTGAAGACTGTCATCCACAATCGAAGTAAATAATTGGGTTGCGGTAACACTTGCTGATGGCAAGTGTTACAACCGTCTTCTCAATTGTAAGTTAGTCCATACGTGGTATATATTAAACTAAAAAAGGCCGATTAAATACGTATATAATTAAGTTTGACAAAATTTTCTATAGAAATAAAATTTTGACAACATTTTCTATAGAAGTAAAATTTGGAGAAAATTTTCTATAGAAATAAAATTTTAACAACATTTTTTATAGAAATAAAATTTTGTCAAAATTTTCTATAGAAATATAATTTTGACAAAATTTTCTTTAGAAATAAAATCTTGACAAAATTTTCTTTAGAAATAAAATCTTGACAAAATTTTCTATAGAAATAAAATTTAGACAAAATTTTCTATAGAAATAAAATTTTGGTATATTATTTTTGGCTCGAGTGGCAACCATGATTATGAACCGATATGGGCCAATAATTGTGTGATTGAGGGTCGGCTATATATAACTATAGACCTATATGGACCAGTTTTGACATGGTTAGTAGCGGCCATATACTAACATCACGTTGCAAATTTCAACCGGATCGGATGAATTTTGCTTCTCCAAGAGGCTCCGGAGATCAAATCTGGGGAACGGTTTATATGGGAGCTATATATAATTATGGACCGATATGGACCAATTTTTGCATGGTTATTAGAGACCATATAACACCACGTACCAAATTTCAACCAGATCGGATGAATTTTGCTTCTCCAAGAGGCTCCGAAGATCAAATCTGGGGAACGGTTTATATGGGGCTATATATAATTATGGACCGATATGGACCAATTTTTGCATGGTTATTAGAGACCATATAACACCACGTACCAAATTTCAACCAGATCGGATAAATTTTGCTCCTGCAAGAGCCTCCGTAGGCCAAATCTGGGGACCGGTTTATATGGGGGCTATATATAATTATGGACCAATATGAACCAATTTTGTATGGTTGTTAAAGACCATATACTTACACCATGTACCAAATTTCAGGCAGATCAGATGAAATATGCTACACTTATAGGCTCCGCAAGGCAAATCTGGGGGTCCGTTTATATGGGGGCTATACGTAAAAGTGGACCGATATAGCCCATTTGCAATACCATCCGAACTACATCAATAAAAACTATTTGTGCCAAGTTTCAAGTCGATAGCTTGTTTCGTTCGGAAGTTAGTGTGATTTCAACAGACGGACGGACGGACGGACATCCTTAGGTCGACTCAGAATTTCACCACGACCCAGAATATATATATACTTTATGGGGTCTTTGAGCAATATTTCGATGTGTTACAAACGCAATGACAAAGTTAATATACCCCCCATCCTATGGTGGAGGGTATAAAAATTGGAAGTTGTTGTTGTCAAGCCCATGTTAAATTCATCTCTTCTGCGCCAATTTTTGCACCACTTCCGACGCTTGTTTTGCTGGGATGTTTATAATATGAATCTAATATGACACCACGGCATGACATTCTAACTACTGAGATGTTCTTTATTATTACACCCTCAAAAAAAAATCGCTTCTTTAACATATGTTCCAAACATATTTTGCAGGAAGCACATATATTATTGGATACTGCCGAAATATTAATATGTTTGTTTTTTGTGAACATATTATATGTTTGGAAGCATTTTGAGCCCAAAAATATTATATGCTTGGAAGAATTTTCCCCAAAGAAGATTGTGATCATTCCCTCACATAATTTTCACTTCCACGAAATTTTTAGTTCTTGGCACCTTTTTCTGTAATACAAATAATGTTGAAGAAATTATTCAATTTTATAATTTTTTTTTAATTTTACCTTTCGCCTGGGCGGAGAATCGAACCGAGGCCCATACAGTTTGTAAGCCAACACACTATCCACTGGGCTACGTAGTAGTTATAGTGAGCAGTAGACAATTATCGTTACAAGTTACATTTATATAGCATACTTTGCAGCGAGCAAAGTATGCACGAGCCCATGCAAACATAACATTATTTAAAAGAAACATACATTTGTTGGCCACGTGGAGCAGGGGTTAGCATGTCTGCCTCCAGATAAATCTTCATCATTGTAAGGCTGCATGTGCTGCCTTAAAAGTTCTCCTGATGAAAGGGGACATAGATATAGTTCTTATTCAAGAACCATATGTTTATAAAAACAAAATATGTGAATTAAGTACTCCGGGGTTCAAACTATTGCAGTATAGTGGTAATGATGTAAATCGAGCCTGTATAATTGCTAAAAACGAGCTCAACTTATTTCTGCTTCCTTCAATGTGCAATACAGACACTGTCGTTGCCAGTTTAGAAATAGCCAAATGCAAATATTGGGTATCTTCGGTCTACATGGGACATGACAGGGAGATGCCTCCATATGCCGTTAAGACCTTAGTGGAGGAGTCACGGAAAACAAAGACGAAACTCATTATGGGATGCGATGCGAATGCACATCATAGTATATGGGGAAGTAGTGATACTAATGCAAGGGGAGAGTCGCTAATAGAGTTTATTTTGCGTACTAATCTGGTAGTTTGCAACAAGGGAGATGTCCCAACCTTTGTCACTAAAAACAGGCAAGAGGTTTTGGACATCACCTTGGCCTCGCAAGAACTGAATGAAATGATATCTGAGTGGCATGTTTTAAGTGAACACAGCTTCTCAGATCATCGCTACATCAGTTTCAAATTTGATGTTCATACCACCAAGACCATATTTCCGCCAAATGCCAGGAAAGCTGACTGGAATAGGTATAGGGAATCGTTCAATATGATGATACCGGAAATAACAGAGACAAATATGAGAAATGTGCAAGATATCGAATACGCAGTGGAGCGGATTACTAAGGCCTTCAACATCTCACTGAAAGCTGCATGCCCTAGAGGAAAGCCAAGGGACAAACATCGACCACCATGGTGGTCTACGGAATTAAGTAATATGAGGAAATCCTGCAGGAAGCTCTTTAACAAGGCAAAGTCCACCAGAGCTTCTGAGGACTGGGACGCTTACAAGAAGATTCTGAGAGGATACAAGCGAGAACTGAGAAAGGCTCAGCATAACTCTTGGAATGATTACTGCAGCAGTATTGAGAATACGTCCGAGGCTTCCAGACTACGGAAGGTTCTAGCATCCACCAACTCCGCTCCAGGTTTCATTAAAACATCGGAGGGCAATTGGACAACGTCCAGTGAGGAGACGCTGGAGGTACTATTGGACACACATTTTCCTGGAAATCAGACGGTTGAACCATGTACTGGCGGTGCCACAGTTGCTCAGCGGTCGTTTCCTGTCGAGGAAATTGTATCGGAAACTAGAATAAGATGGGCGCTAAATAGCTTTGGACCATTCAAATCCCCTGGACCTGATGGAATTACTCCGGCGGAGTTACAAGCTGTAACTGACAAAATTATCCCCTGGTTGTCGGTGATATATAAAGGATGTATCAACTTATCATATATCCCAGGAAAGTGGAGGGAAACAAAAGTCGTCTTCATACCTAAAGCGGGAAAAGCCTCTCACTCGAGGGCGAAGGATTTCCGACCAATCAGCATATCCTCATTCCTACTTAAGACTCTGGAGAGGATGATAGATATTTATCTTAGAACTAGCATCGATTCAAGTTTGTTCTCGAAACGACAGCATGCATACTCGAAGGGCAGGTCTACTGAGACCGCACTACATGAACTAGTCAGCTTTATTGAAAGCTCACTATCTGTCAAAGAATACACAATCGTGGCGTTTCTAGACATCGAAGGGGCGTTCAATAATGTCCATCCGAGCTCGATATTAAATGGACTGACAACTCTGAATGTTGATCCATGTATACTCAGGCTGTTAGACGAACTGCTAATGAAGAGACGTATTTCAGCCACACTAGGACAAGCAAACATACAAAAGTATGTGAACAGAGGCACTCCCCAAGGAGGAGTTCTATCACCTCTTCTTTGGAATGTTGCTATAAATAGCCTTCTGGTTACTCTAGAAAAAGAAAGGATAAAAGTGGTGGCATACGCAGATGATGTAGCTCTGGCAGTCAGGGGAAAATTCCCATCCACAATCAGAGATATTATTCAGAGGGCCCTCCGGATGACTGAAAAATGGGCGAAAGACAACGGTCTTGGGGTAAATCCCGCAAAGACAGAATTAGTCATGTACTGCAAAGATCGCAAAACTCCCACGGTTAGGCCTATTTCCTTAGGGGGTATTGAAATTCCCTTTGGTGATTGTGCAAAATACCTTGGCGTTATTTTGGACAGGAAGCTGAACTTTAAGCTTAATATTGAAGAAAGGGCGAGGAAGGCAACTGTAGCTTTGTACTCGTGCAAAAAGGCAATAGGAAAAAAGTGGGGACTAAAACCAAAAATTGTGCATTGGCTATACACGGCAGTGGTTAGACCTATAATGCTATATGGTGTTGTAGTCTGGTGGCCGGCACTTCAGAAACCGACTGGTTTAGATAAAGTTCAGCGTATGGCGTGTTTGTGTATTTCAGGCGCATTCAGCAAGACAGGAACAAATTCCCTTAATGTCATGCTGCATCTATTGCCTTTAGACATTTTGGCCAAACAGTCAGCTGCAACAACGGCTGTGCGGTTGCGCGAACTATCGCTGTGGTCGGAAAAAGGTTACGGTCACAGTTCTGTCCTCAAAACAATGTCAGATGTGCCTAACGTAGTGGATTACACTTTGGCGAGTCCACTTTTCGACAAAAAGTTTGAGACTCTAATCCCCAACAGTGAGGCGTGGTGCACACAGACCCCGGGGAATAAAGAATATATAGATTTCTACACTGATGGCTCCAAATTGGATGGACAAGTGGGTTTCGGAGTATATTCTAATGATTTGGAACTTCAAATAGCGAAAAGATTACCTAATCACTGTAGTGTTTTTCAGGCTGAAATATTAGCAATAAGAGAGGTGGCGAATTGGCTGAGAAGTAATGTTCCAAAAAATGTGGGCATTAATATATACTCAGACAGTCAACCTGCAATAAAATCCTTGGACTCTGTGTTCCTCAACTCGAAAACGGCCATCGATTGCCGCAAATCTCTCAATGAGATGGCTGAGCAGTACAATATTCACCTAATATGGGTGCCTGGCCATAGGAACATACCGGGGAACTGCGAAGCCGATGAGTTGGCAAGGCTAGGGACTACCTTACATATTCCAGGGGAACTAGAATTTGTTGGTATGCCCCTAGCTACCTGCAAGCTCATGCTGCGTGAGAAGGCTGTTTTGATGGCAAATGTTCGATGGGAGAATTGCAAGGGTTGTAACGACACCAAGCAAATATGGCCCCATTTCAACTTAAACCGCACATTAGATATGCTAATGTTCTCGAGACGTCAGATATCACTCCTGATATCTGCTATAACGGGTCGCTGCCTGATAGGAGATTTTGCAAAAACTATTGGCGCGAAGTATAATGACTATTGTATGAGCTGTCATGATGCGGAGGAAAAAGAATCAATTAAACACCTCTTGTGTGAGTGTCCTGCATTTTGTGTAAAGCGCAAGCAACTTTTAGGAGCATATAGCTTCAGATTACTGGCGGATCTGGAAAACGTTAACTTAAGCAGTCTGCTAATGTTTTTGGAACAATCTGGTTGGTTCAACAAAGAAAAATAATCAAGAAGGTTCAGCGGTTAAAACTAGAAGTGCCCATATGTAATAGGTACTTTTAGTTAATGTGGTATCACAATGGACTGAATAGTCTAAGTGAGCCTGAATCTTAATCGGGCTGCCACTTTAACCTAACCTAACCTATGTCTGCCTTGCATGCAAAGGGTCGTGGGTTCAATTCCTGCTCCGACCGAACCATTTTTTTTTGCAATTTAGACATTTATACTATATTAAATTTTTATAATGAAACTTCGAAATGTGGGTTATTAAAAATTTACAGTCCCCACATACATAAAATTCTCCTCTCAAGGCGAAAACACATGCTGTTTTTTTTTCAAATCTCTATGCTCTTGGTTCCGAATGTCTATTCTCTTTACTCCGAATACTCATTCTAATATTCAAATTAAATAATATTTAGACTTAAGCATATAAAATATTTGGCCTTATCATAAAGCAGTTTTCCGAAACAACATACAACCGTTTCACAGAAATTGTAAACATATATATGTTTGCTCGAAATTTGTAAATTTATCTATGTTTACATTCACACATATTATTTTTATGAAACATTCATACCCCAAACATAATATATTTTAACATATTAACATATGTGTCCCAAACATTTAGTGTTAGTTTAGGAACATTTCATGTTGGCACTTAAATATATTGTGTTTAAAAATTGTGCCCGAAACACATTTTGTTTATATCGGAACATATGAAAAACATATTTTTCTAACAGTGTATGAATCAAAAAATAGAGAACGCTGGTAAAAATCTCATTAGCGGCAATTTTTTTATTAAATATTTTTCTACTAAATCATTTTTTTATACCCACCACCATAGAATGGTAATGGGGGTATAATAAGTTTGTCATTCCGTTTGTAACACATCGAAATATCGAAATATTCTTGATCAGGGATAAATTCTAAGACGATATAACCATGTCCGTCTCTCTGCTGTCTGTTGTAATCACGCTGAAATTTTGCACAAACTCGTCTTTTGACTGCAGACAGGTCAAGTTCGAAGATGGGGTCTTTGGCTTATAGAAATCGCAGTTTTTATCCAATTTGCCTGAAATTTCAAACCTAGAGGTATTTTAGAACCATAAAAATGGTGAGTATCGGTCCATGTTTTGGTATAGCCCCCATATAGACCGATCTTCCGATTTTACTTCTTGAGCTTATAGAAACCGCAGTTTTCATCCAGTTTACCTTAAATTGGAAATCTAGAGGTATTTTAGAACCATAAAGAGGTATGCTAAAAATGGAGAGCATCGGTCCATGATTTGGTATGGTCCCCATATAAACCGAACTCCCGATTTGGGGTCTTATAGAAACCGTAGGCCCCATATAGACCAATCTCCCAATCAATTCTTTTTTGCGAAATTTAATTATGCAAAACTTTAATTATGACTTAAAACGTCCTAACTCCGTACTTTCTCAGACTTGCACTGGAAGTCGAAAAAAATAATGGGGGATTCCGGGATGCCCTTTAAAATAAATAATTGTGGGCTTGTCCAAAAGAACGTCATCGCAATTGGGAAAAATTAATGTAGGATTCCTGACATAAGGCAACCTTGCAAAATATCGTTCACATAGGACCGAATTCGAATATAACTATACAAAAAACAAAACTGAAAAAAAAACAAGTAAGGAAAGTCTAAAGACGGACGGGGCCGATTATATTATACCCTGCACCACTCTGTAGATCTAAATTTTCGTTACCATATCACATCCGTCAATGTGTTGGGGGCCTATATATAAAGGTTTGTCCTAAATACATATATTTAAATATCACTCGATCTGGACAGAATTTGATAGGCTTCTACAAATCTATAAACTCAAAATTTAAGTCGGCTAATGCACTAGGGTGGAACACAATTTTAGTAAAAAAATATGGGAAACATTTTAATCTGAAGCAATTTTAAGGAAACTTCGCAAAAGTTTATTTATGATTTATCGCTCGATATATATGCATTAGAAGTTTAAGGAGTTTAGAGTCATTTTTACAACTTTTCTACTAAGCAGTGGCGATTTTACAAGGAAAATGTTGGTATTTTGACCATTTTTGTCGAAATCAGAAAAACATATATATGGGAGCTATATCTAAATCTGAACCGATTTCAACCAAATTAAGCACGTATAGCAACAATGCTAATTCTACTCCCTGTGCAACATTTCAACTAAATCAGAGTTAAAAATTGGCGTCTGTGGTCATATGAGTGTAATTCGGGCGAAAGCTATATATGGGAGCTATATTTAAATCTGAATCGATTTCAACCAAATTTGGCACACATAGCAACAATGCTAATTCTACTCTCGGTGCAAAATTTCAACTAAATCGGAGTTAAAAATTGGCCTCTGTGGTCATATGAGTTTAAATCGGGCGAAAGCTATATATTGGAGCTATATCTAAATCTGAACCGATTTCAACCAAATTTGGCACGCATAGCTACAATGCTAATTCTACTCCCTGTGCAAAATTTCAACCTAATTGGGGTAAAACTCTGGCTTCTGGGACCGTATTAGTCCATATCGGGCGAAAGATATATATGGGAGCTATATCTAAATCTGAACCGATTTCAATAAAATTTGGTACACTTGACTATAGTGCTAATTGTTATTCTTGTCCAAAATTTTAAGCAAATGAGGGTAAAACTCTGGCTTCTGGGGCCATATAAGTCCATATCGGGCGAAATATATATATGGGAGCTATATCCAAATCTGAACCGATTTCCTCCAAAATCAATAGAGATCTATTCTGAGCCAAAACACATACTTGTGCCAAATTTGAAGTCGATTGGACTAAAACTGCGACCTAGACTTTGATTACAAAAATGTGTTCACGGACAGACGGACATCGCTATATCGACTCAGGAGCCCACCCTGAGCATTTTTGCCAAAGACACCATGTGTCTATCTCGTCTCCTTCTGGGTGTTGCAAACATATGCACTAACTTATAATACCCTGTTCCACAGTGTGGAGCAGGGTATAAAAATTGGCCTCTGTGGTCATATGAGTGTAAATCGGGCGAAAGCTATATATGGGAGCTATATCTAAATCTGAACCGATTTCAACCAAATTTGGCACACATAGCAACAATGCTAATTCTACTCTCGGTGCAAAATTTCAACTAAATCGGAGTTAAAAATTGGACTCTGTGGTCATATGAGTTTAAATCGGGCGAAAGCTATATATGGGAGATATATCTAAATCTGAACCGATTTCAACCAAATTTGGCACGCATAGCTACAATGCTAATTCTACTCCCTGTGCAAAATTTCAACCTAATTGGGGTAAAACTCTGGCTTCTGGGACCGTATTAGTCCATATCGGGCGAAAGATATATATGGGAGCTATATCTACATCTGAACCGATTTCAATAAAATTTGGCACACTTGACTACACTACTAATTTTTCTTCTTGTGCAAAATTTTAAGCAAATTAGGTTAAAACTCTCGCTTTTAGGGCCATATAAGTCCAAATCGGACGAAAGATATATATGGGAGCTATATATAAATCTGAACCGATTTAGCTGATATTTGGCAGTTTTTACGGGACTGACAAAACATTCGGATGTACAAAATTTGAAGAACGTCGGTTCATAAATACGTGAATTATGATCAAATCGGTGATAACTATATATGGCAGCTATATCTAAATCTGAACCGATTTTTTCCAAAATCAATAGCGATTGTCTTCTACCCGAAGAAAGACGTTATGTCAAATTTGAGGACGATCGGACTTAAACTGCGACCTGTACTTTGTGCACAAAATTACATATACAGACAGAGAGACAGACAGACAGACAGACGGACATCGCTAAATCGACTCAGAATTTAATTCTAAGCCGATCGGTATACTAAAAGATAGGTCTATGACAATTATTTCTTGGCGTTACATACAAATGCACAAACTTATTATACCCTGTACCACAGTAGTGGTGAAGGGTATAAATATGGGAACGTTTTAATCTGAAGCAATTTTAAGGAAACTTTGCAAAAGTTAATTTATGATTTATCGCTCGATATATATGGACAGAGACAATCGCTATTGGTTTTGGAAGAAATCGGTTCAGATTTAGATATAGCTCTCATATATATCTTTCGTCCGATTTAGACTCATATGACCACAGAGGCCAAAGTTTACTACAGATGTTCGTGAAATTTTGCACAGAGGGGAGAATTGACATTTTACCAATGCTTGGTAAATTTGATTGAAATCGGTTCAAATCTAGATATAGCTCCCATATATATCTTTCGTCCGATTTGAACTTATATGGCCACAAAAGCCAGAGTTTTGCGGTGATTTTCTTCAAATTTTGCACAAGGGGTACGTTTATTAGTATCGTTAAGTGTGTCAAATTTTGTTAAAATCGGTTCAGATTTAGATATAGCTCACATATATATCTTTCGCCCTATTTGGACTTATATGGTCTCAAAAGCCAGAGTTTTGTCCTGACTTACTTCAAATTTTGCACAAGCGGTACTTTTAATGATACTATTGTATGTGCCAAATATGGTCAAAATCGATTCAGATTTAGATATAGGTCCCATATATATCTTTCGTCCGATTTGAACTTATATGGCCTCAAAATCCAGGGTTTTGCCGTGATTTGCTTCAAATTTGGCACAAGGAGTACGTTTAGTAATATCGGTAATTGTGCCAAATTTGGTTGAAATCGGTTCAGATTTAGATATGGCTCCCATATATATATATCTTCTGTCCGATTTGCAGTCATATGACCAGTTGGGCCAAAGTTATACTCCCATTTACGTGAAATTTCACATAGATAGCAGAATTATTATTCTAACTATACATGTCAAATTTAGTCAAGATCGGTTCAGATTATATATATGTAGCTCCCATATATACGTACACCAGAGTTGGGGAAATATGGTAGACTGTTACACATTTCAGACCCATTTTCAATGGAAGTTTCCTCCAATTAACTGGATAGCGTTAGCCGATTTAAATTTTAATTCTAGAGATTTTGCAAAAGTAAAAAAATTGTCTCCTTTATATAGCTTCCAGCAAATGTGAAGTAGTTGAGATGGTAACACAAATTTTGGCCTACTTAGGGGTGAAGGGTATAATATAGTCGGCCCCGCCCGACTTTAGACTTTACTTACTTGTTTTTTACTAACATTGTGTTCCACCCTAGTGCATTAGCCGACTTAAATTTTGAGTCTATAGATTTTGTAGAAGTCTACCAAATTCTGTCCAGATCTAGTTATATATAAATGTATGTATTGGGGACAAACCTTTATATATAACCCCCAACACATTTAACGGATGTGATATGGTATCGAAAATTTTGATCTACAAAGTGGTGCAGGGTATAATTAGTCGGCCCCGCCCGACTTTAGACTTTCCTTACTCGTTTTTGTGATAGCGGCGTGATGTTAGCGTTTGTAATACTGTTTAGTTAAGATTTTCTAAAATTATACAAAATTTTCCTTCCTGGTGGGTTCACAGTTTTTTGAAAAATTTTTTCTGTTTCATCTGAATAGGTCCTCTGCGCAATGAAAACCAAGTTCTGCTTCATGTCGAATGGCAATACATCCCATAGCTCTTGATATGCTATTAAACGTCGAGCCTCCATCAACAAGTGTCAGAAAATCATACAACCCAGAACTCGATTAACTTTCAACTTTTTAACAAATACTGCCTTTTTAAATGAGGCATTCTATTCGGCCTACTTCCAAAGAATTTCTCTTGGTAATTTTTTGAAACTGATGATGGCAATGAAAATTCAATGAATATTTATTCTACACACACACACACACACACACGCACATATACATACATTAGGGTTATTTCTAATGACTCTTTGCAACTCTTAATGGTAGCTATATTTTGTAAACCACAAAAGTATGCCCAAATAAGCGACCACAAAAGTTTTGTTTAAGTAGTTTTTGAAAAGGTCACAAACTTTTATTATCCCCTACCACTGGCTGCGAATCAACTCTGGCCCAAAACTCACAGGAGGAGGCTGTGGCGTATACTCCATAAGACACGCAATGTCATAAAACAGGCTACTTGGACAAATTAATGAGGCCTTGATAATTTCAGTTATCAATAATCACAAATTCTTGACAAAACAAACCCCAAAAAGGGTTTTTTTTTGCTGGGATGAATGTTTGAAAACTAGGCTTTGGGGTTGTTTACCATGAGAGTGTTGGGTGCTTGTTGTTGGGAAATTATGGCAGAGCACAACAATGCCAAATAAACAGTTGTAAACAACGTGAGTGAATGAATGAATGTGTGGGCGAAATAGAAAACATAAACAAACGACACGAAAATTCCCCTCACAGTCAATACCTGCTACATATACGAAAGTAGAGAGTATATTCTAATAGTAAAAAAAGCTATATGAGCAAGAGAAATAGAGAGTGAGAAAAAATGAGAGTTTGGCCAGTATTGTAAGCTTTTGCAATTTGTATACAGTGATCAAATGTCGTTTGTTTCGTTAATGGATAATAAACATTTTAACATAATAGGTACAAAATTTGAATTTACGGAACTAAATTTAGACGGATCAGGTTTGGGTAACATCTGTTATAGAAATTCCTTAATATTAGAAATAACAAGTATATACGGCCGTAAGTTCGGCCAGGCCGAATCTTATGTACCCTCCACCATGGATTGCGAAGAAACTTCTACGAAAGACAGTGATACACAATCGAATTAACTGGGTTGTGGTATCTTAAAACTTCTTAACATCGTTTTCTAAATTGTGAGTTAGTCCATACGTGGTATATATTAGACAAAAAAGGTATGTATAGGTAACTCTATACACGCAAAAAAAAACGTTTGGAAAACGTGTACCGAAAACGTTTTTCTTTTGTTAGAGTTTTTTGAATTGCTTCGAAAAGTATACACTTTTATCACCAAAAAAATTCGTTTGTTACAAAATGTTTATTTTTTTTAATAAAAAAAGTTATTTTTGAACCAACAACACAGTCCATTTCGTTTATATCAAACACTGTTCTTTTCTGACTTTAGGATTTTAATAAGACACATTTTACAGTTCATCTTCCGACCATATCTGGAATATATGTAAAAAAACAAAAAAAAAAAAAAAAAAACTTTGGTCGAAGCAGGGATCGAACCCACGACCCCTGGCATGTAAGTCCGACGTAGCAACCACTGCTCCACGGTGCCCAACTAAATGTATTTTTCTGTTAAATAAACTTTGTTTAATCGGCTCGTGGGGGCCGCAAGCTATGCTATATAAATATAACTTATATGGGTAATTGTCTATTGACGACAATAACGCCTACATAGCTCAGTGGATAGTGTGTTGGCTTACAAATTGCATGGTCCGCGGTTCGATTCTCCGTCCAGGCGAAAGGTAAAAAAAAAAAATTTAAATTTATAAAAGCGTATAATTTCTTCTACATTGTTTGTATTACAGAAAAAGGTGCTAAGAACTAAAAAAGTTCGTGGAAGTGAGAAAGATGTGAGGGAAAATGCAATTAGCCAGAAAAAAAATTTTTTTGAGTTAGTCTTTATGAAATTGTTTTTACATCCTGGAAAAGAATAAACGTTTATCACAAAAAGTATATACTTTTCTTCCAAATACACTTCCTTTCAATGAAAAGCAAATGAGAAACGAACTTTGTTTGTCTAAAATTTCGTTTGGAAGGAAAGAATTATTTGTTTGCGTGTAAATAATTACTAATCGATATGGACTTTTTCACGGTACGTAGAGAGCCAGAATTGAAATATGGTGGTCGCTTATATGGGGGCTATATACAATGATGAACTTGATATGGACCAATTTTTGTGTGATATATAACTATAGACCGATATGGACCTAGTTAGGCATGGTTGATAACAGCCATATACTAGCACAATGTACCGAATTTCAACTGACTCAGATGAAATTTGCTCCTCCAAGAGGCTCCAAAACCAAATCTCGGGATCGGTTTATATGGGGCTATATATGATTATGGACTGATATGGACCACTTTTGGCATGGTTGTTAAATATCATATACGATCACCACGTACCAAATTTCAAGCAGATCGTATGCATTTTGCTTCTCCAAAAGGCACCGGAGGTCAAATCTGGGGATAGGATTATATGGAGGCTATATATAATTATGGACTGATATGAACCAATTCCTGCTTGGTTGTTGGATATCATATACTAACATCACGTACCAAATTTCAACTGAATCGGTTGAATTTTGTTCTTCCAAGGGGCTCCGGAGGTCAAATCTGGAAATCGGTTTATATGGGGGCTCTATATAATTATGGACCGATTTCCACCAATTTTTGCATGGTTGTGAGAGACCATATATTAACACCACGTACCAAATTTCAACTGAATCAGATGAATTTTGGTCTTCCAAGAGGCTCTGGAGGTCAAATCTGGTGATCGGTTTATATGGGGGCTATATATAATTATTGACCGATGTGGACCAATTTTAGCATGGTCATTAGAGAGGGATTGGTTTATATGGGGGCTATATATAATTATGGACCGATGTGTACCACTTTTTGCATGGTTGTTAGAGATGCTGACACCATGTACCAAATTTCAGCCGGATCGGATGAAAGTTGCTTCTCTTAGAGCCTCCGCAAGCCAAATCTGGGGATCGGTTTATATGGGGGCTATATATAATTATGGACCGATGTGGACCAAGTTTTGCATGCTTATTAGAGACCATATACTAACACCATGTACCAAATTTCAGCCGGATCGGATGAAATTTGCTTCTCTTAGAGACTCCACAAGCCAAATCGGGGAATCGGTTTATATGGGGGCTATATAACATATAACATAATTATGGACCGATGTGGACCAATTTTTGCATGGTTGTTAGAGACCATATACTAACACCATGTATCAAATTTCTGATGAAATTTGCTTCTCTTAGAGGATCCCCAAGCCAAATTTGGGAGTCCATTTATATGGGGCTATACGTAAAAGTGGATCGATATGACCCATTTGCAATACCATCCGACCTACATCAATAACAACTATTTGTGCCAAGTTTCAAGTCGATAGCGTGTTTCGTCCGGAAGTTAGCGTGATTTCCACAGACGGACGGACATGCTCAGATCGACTCAGAATTTCACCACGACCCAGAATATATATACTCTATGGGGTCTTAGAGCAGTATTTCGATGTGTTACAAACGTTAATATACCCCCATCCTACGGTGGAGGGTATAAAAATGAATAGTTTCAATTACTTTTTAATTGGATCAATTATTTTTTTAATTGACTTTAAATTTTTTGTTTAATTGATACTATAATTTCTGTGAGACATTTCAATTAAAAAATTAATTGGATCAAATAATTTTGTGATTGAATCAGAATTTTGTTTTTGTGTGCACGTTTAGTTCATAAAATATTTATGAACTAAATGTCAAATTTAGAGTTAGTTTAACTGCGGAGTAGTGAAAAGTGTATTTTTCATTTTGTATCACACATTTGACACTTGTTTTCACAGACAGACATTTTATAAACCCCATATTTGTTTTTTTTGTTAAAACCACTGTTCTTCTGTACGAACACATTTACTCTTGACTCTCACTTAAAGCGCAGGTTCTATGTGTTGCAATAATTTCCCAATATTTTTGCTAGTGGGGATATATTACACATCTCTCTCTCTCTTTCACTCTCTCTCTCTCATAAAGATGAAAGGTTCATAGAAAATAGCATGCTTTGCAAGATTCCATAGGATGTAACGAAAGGTACTTAACACATATTTGCAGAATCATCAGTTGAGTTTCGATGGTTGACGTGTGAAGAAAAGGTGCGCTTGTTTGCAAAAGTGGATTCGGCGGTAGTGAAATTTACATGAAGCTTCTCAAACAAACAAAATATAAAAAAATAATAACTTATTAAATAAATGAAAAACATATTAAATAAATTCCATCATCTATAAATGAAAAATAAATATATGTTTTGTTTTCTAAATATGATATAAAAGTATGTGAAGAAAATTTGAATTTCTGCAAAAAAAAAAAATCTGTCAATGTGAAAGTGAAATTATTTTCTGGCGAAAATCAAAATAGAAAAGAAGAAAAAGGAAAACAAAGTAAATAAAAAACAGGCGAATTCCTTTTGCTGCTGTTCGAAAATCAATGAAAGTGAAAACGAAATTCCATAAAAAACAACAACGTGAATGATGGGAGCAAGTATTTGCTTTACAAATAAAGCAGAGTGTTTGTAAAAATACGTGAATACTTTTGGTGCACATATGTATGTGCGTGGGTGTGCATGTGTAATTTTCCCTCAAATAATTGTGAAAAAAATGTTATGTGAAATATTTGAGCTATAATGGAATTTTAAGAAAATTCTTTCAAACGGAATGTAAGTTTAATTTAACAAAAAAAAAATCCATGATAATTAAGATCAGACATTTTTTTATATTTTTTTTTGTGCCAAAAATTCTGTCTGCGTTTAAAGCAAAGATTGCATAATGTTCAAGCTTAAAGAGCAAAAACAAAAATTTTACTTTCCTCCTAAGTCCGTTTTTGTGAATTCTTAGCTATGGGTGGCACAAGGAATGGTAAAATGTCTGAGTATATGCGTGTACTGTAGATATGTGTCGTTGATTGTGGATTCGCTCCAACTTGATGTATGTGTGTGTGTGTGTATGTTTGTGAGTAAAAGGAAAAATAAGGCTAAGGACGTTCAAGTTTTCAGTGTTGTTTTTGCTGTTGCTATTTTTTGGGCTGGCCCCCACCCCACCTCTTTGTGTTTTTCTATATTTGTGTAAGAGATTGTGTGTTCGGTTTCTTTGACTAGCTTTGCCACTATATGTGGCTGTATGTGTGCCAGTATTGAGGGTGCTGCTAACACAACGAATAAACGAACGCACCTAGTATCGAAACTTTGTTGAAAGTCCTCGTCGTTTTACCCTTGCCGCGTATACGTTGGTGTGTGTGTACATACGTCATAAAAATAGCACAACGTACTTTGCCATCAATGGCAATAGTAATAACAACAAAAACAACCACCACAGACAGCAAAAGCAACAATATGTGAGAGTAATATGTGGGGCCCACAGCCAACAGTAAAGGTTCAACATAAACATTGTGTAAAAGATATTCCCAGCACCCAGTGTAACCAAACTAAAGTGGCTATAATTTAACAATTAAGCACTCTTACTTTCTATCTCCCTCTCTCCTCGAATGGCTCTCATCAATATCAACAGCAACAACAACAATACTCCCGAGGACATGGCCACAAAATGCAAATCATCAACGCTTTCAGATAATATCATCATAATAAGCTTAATTATGCATGAAGAATCACATACATGCTGACATAGGCAATCACTGAACTCACGGGAGACCCATGCGAAAGAGAACACCGTAGTGAGTAAGAGTGCAGGCAATGTAAATCGAATACAGGTGTTGTGATTGAAAATACTAGGAAAACGCATTTGAATGCTTTAGAATTGAATGAAAGAATTAATGAACTCAGAATACTATACCGAAGAGTTAGATATGGTAATGAGGAGAGTTTTTTTTTCCTATAGGATCATTTTACCAACACTAAAACTATTAATGATTCGGCAAGCCGGCAAACCACATCGTTTATCTATCCAACTAAAAGTGACAGTTGACATTATATTTTTTTTATTGGCATTTCATTATATTGTTTCCAAGCCACCAAAATCATTTGCGTTACACAGAAAACAGTAAACTGTTTTATGTGAAAAACGAACGAATCTCGTACTAAAAAAATTATTTACGTGATTTTAAAGATTACGCAACCTCAATCTAAGGATGCGCAATTTACACACTATTAAAGACTTTTTCTTTAAAAGAATGAAATTTTAATTAAAATAAACTTTATGATCCTTGCATCAATTTTTATACCCTTCACCACTACTGTGGTACAGGGTATAATAAGTTTGTGCATTTGTATGTAACGCCAAGAAGGAGTAATCATAGACCAACCTTTTAGTATACGGATCGGCTTAGAATTAAATTCTGAGTCGATTTAGCGATGTCCGTCTGTCTGTCTGTCTGTCTGTTGATGTATTTTTGTACAGCTCGCAGTTTTAGTCCGATTGTCCCAAAATTTGGTATAGGGTCCTGTTTCGGCTCAAAGACGATCCCTATTGCTTTTGGCGTGTATATCAACCGATCTTCCTCAAATTCCGTACATTCGAACCTTTCATCAGCCAAATCGGTTCAGATTTAGATATAGCTCCCATATATATATTTTACCCGATTTACACTCATATGACCACAGAGCCCAAAGTTTACTACCGATTTTTGTTAAATTTTGCACAGAGAGTAGAATATACAATCTCCCAAGGCTTGGTAAATTTGATTGAAATCGGTTCAGATTAAGATATATATCCCATATATAGCTTTCGCCCGATTTACACTCATATGACCACAGAGGCCAATTTTTAACTCCGATTTAGTTGAAATTTTGCCCAGGGAGTAGAATTAGCATTGTAGCTATGCGTGCAAAATTTGGTTGAAATCTATTCAGATTTAGATATAGTTCCCATATATATGTTTTTCTGATTTCGACAAAAATGGTCAAAATACCAACATTTTCCTTGTTAAATCGCCACTGCTTAGTCGAAAAGTTGTAAAAATGACTCTAATTTTCCTAAACTTCTAATACATATATATGGATCGATAAATCATAAATAAACTTTTGCGAAGTTTCCTTAAAATTGCTTCAGATTTAAATGTTTTTTACTAACAATGTGTTCCACCCTAGTGCATTAGCCGACTTAAATTTTGAGTCTATCGATTTTGTAGAAGTCTATCAAATTCTGTCCAGATCGAGTGATATTTAAATGTATGTATTTGGGACAAACCTTTATATATAGCCCCCAACACATTTGACGGATGTGATATGGTATCGAAAATTTAGATCTTCAAAGTGGTGCAGGATATAATATAGTCGGCCCCGTCCGACTTTAGACTTTACTTACTTGTTTTTTTTTATCAAATTTTGACAAATTCTGACATCACGCTGATATCACCAAAATAAATAAATATTTTTCGACAAATTCAAGAAAATTTATTAGACATAATTAACATTTTTCACTTGTTAAAGAAAATTTTGTAGTTTGAAGGAAAAATTTGTAGTTCAAAATTGCAAGAATGTCTTTAGTGCGATACGAAGTTAAGATGGGCGCATTTGTAGTCAAATTTACATTTTTAAAGAAATAATGAACTATTTTTTTGAGAAGTACGAATTTAGTAAATCTTTATACTTCATTTAACTAACGTGAATTAAAAACAAGTAAGTAAAGTTTTAAGTCGGGCGGGGCCGACTATATTATACCCTTCACCCCTATGTAGGCCAAAATTTGTGTTACCATCTCAACTACTTCACATTTGCTGGAAGCTATATAAAGGAGACAATTTTTTTACTTTTGCAAAATCTCTAGAATTAAAATTTAAATCGGCTAACGCTATCCAGTTAATTGGAGGAAACTTCCATTGAAAATGGGTCTGAAATGTGTAACAGTCTACCATATTTCCCCAACTCTGGTGTACGTATATATGGGAGCTATATAATTTGAACCAATTTTGACTAAATTTGACATGTATAGTTAGAATAATAATTCTGGTATCTATGCGAAATTTCACGTAAATGGGAGTATAACTTTGGCCCCCCTGGTCATATGAGTGCAAATCGGATGGAAGATATATATGGGAGCCATATCTAAATCTGAACCGATTTTAACCAAATTTGGCACAATTACCAATACTACTAAACATACTCCTTGTGCGAAATTTGAAGCAAATGACGGCAAAACCCTGGATTTTGAGGCCATATAAGTTCAAATCGGACGAAAGATATATATGGGAGCTATATCTAAATCTGAATCCATTTTGACCATATTTAGCACATACAATAGTATCGTTAAAAGTACCGCTTGTGCAAAATTTGAAGTAAGTCAGGGCAAAACTCGGGTTTTGGGACCATATAAGCCCAAATCGGGCGAAAGATATATATGTGAGCTATATCTAAATCTGAACCGATTTTAACAAAATTTGACATACTTAACGATACTATTAAATGTACCCCTTGTGCAAAATTTGAAGCAAATCACGGCAAAACTCTGGCTTTTGTGGCCATATAAGTTCAAATCGGACGAAAGATATATATGGGAGCTATATCTAAATTTGAACCGATTTCAATCAAATTTACCAAGCATTGGTAGAATGTCAATTCTACCCTCTGTGCCAAATTTCACGAAGATCGGTAGTAAACTTTGGCTTCTGTGGTCATATGAGTCTAAATCGGACGAAAGATATATATGGGAGCTATATCTAAATCTGAACCGATTTGGCTGATATTCTGCAGGATTTTCGAGATTCATAAAATATTTGGATGTACGGTATTTCAAGAAAATCGGTTGATAAACACGCTAGCTATGACCAAATCGGGGATAAATATATATGGCAGCTATATCTAAATCTGAACCGATTTTTTCCAAAACCAATAGCGATTGTCTCTGTCCCAAGAAACGGCAAGAAAAGCCTCTTGGAAGACCAAAATTCATCTGATTCAGTTGAAATTTGGTACGTGGTGTTAATATATGGCCTCAAACTCCCATGCAAAAATTGGTCGAAATCGGTCCATAATTATATATAAGCCCCATATAATCCGATCCCCAGATTTGACCTCCAGAGCCCTTTGGAAGAGCAAAATTCTTCCCATTCGGTTGAAATTTGGTACGTGATGTTAGTATATGGATCCAACAACCATGCAGGAATTGGTTCCTATATATAGCTCCCATATAAACCGATCCCCAGATTTGACCTCCGGTGCCTTTTGGAGAAGCAAAATTCATCCGATGTGCTTGAAATTTGGTACGTGGTGATCGTATATGATATTTAACAACCAAAGTGCTAAAAGTGGTCCATATCAGTCCATAATCATATATAGCCCCATATAAACCGATCCCGAGATTTGGTTTTGGAGCCTCTTGGAGGAGCAAAGTGAGTTGAAATTTGGTACATTGTGGTAGTATATGGTCGTTAACAATATTTATATATATATATATATATATATATATATATATATATATATATATATATATATATATATATATATATATATATATATATATATATATATATATATATATATATATATATATATATATATATATATATATATATATAATTGGTCCATATCAAGTTCATAATTGTATATAGCCCCCATATAAGCTACCCCCATATTTCAATTCTGGCTCTCTACGTACCGTGCAAAAAGTCCTTATCGATTCGTAATTATTTGTAGACTTTCCTATACATACCTTTTTTGTCTAATAAATACCACGTACGGACTAACTCACAAACGATGTTAAGAAGATTTAAGATACCACAACCCAAGTATTTCGATTGTAGATGACAGTCTTTCGTAGAAGTTTCTACGCAATCCATGGTGGAGGGTACATAAGATTCGGCCTGACCGAACTTAAGGCCGTATATACTTGTTATTATTTTTTTATATAGTACCAACCTTTAAATGATTCGTGTCAAAATTTGACGTCTGTAAGTAAATTAGTTTGTGAGATAGGGCGTCTTTTGTGAGTCAACTTTTGTTATTGTGAAAAAAATGGAAAAAAGGAATTTCGTGTTTTGATAAAATACTGGAAGCAAAAACTTGGCTTGATAATAAGTTTCCGGACTCTGCCCCAGGGAAATCAACAATAATTGAATGGTATGCAACATTCAAGCGTGGTGAAATGAGCACGGAGGACGGTGAACGCAGTGGACGCCCGAAAGTGGTGGTTACCGACGAAAAGATAAAAAAAATCCACAAAATGATTTTGAATGACCGTAAAATTAAGTTGATCGAGATAGCAGAGGCCTTAAAGATATCAAAGGAACGTGTTGCTCATATCATTCATCAATATTTGGATATGCGGAAGCTCTGTGCAAAATGGGTGCCGCGCGAGCTCACATTTGACCAAAAACAACAACGTGTTGATGATTCTGAGCGGTGTTTGCAGCTGTTAACTCGTAATACACCCGAGTTTTTCCGTCGATATGTGACAATGGATGAAACATGGCTCCATCACTACACTCCTGAGTCCAATCGACAGTCGGCTGAGTGGACAGCGACAGCGGTGAACCGTTTCCGAAGCGTGGAAAGACTCAAAAGTCCGCTGGCAAAGTAATGGCCTCTGTTTTTTGGGATTCGCATGGAATAATTTTTATCGATTATCTTGAGAAGGGAAAAACCATCAACAGTGACTATTATATGGCGTTATTGGAGCGTTTGAAGGTCGAAATCGCGGCAAAACGGCCCCATATGAAGAATAAAAAAGTGTTGTTCCACCAAGACAACGCACCGTGCCACAAGTCATTGAGAACGATGGCAAAAATTCATGAATTGGGCTTCGAATTGCTTCCCCACCCACCGTATTCTCCAGATCTGGCCCCCAGCGACTTTTCTTGTTCTCAGACCTCAAAAGGATGCTCGCAGGGAAAAAATTTGGCTGCAATGAAGAGGTGATCGCCGAAACTGACGCCTATTTTGAGGCAAAACCGAAGGAGTACTACCAAAATGGTATCAAAAAATTGGAAGGTCGTTATAATCGTTGTATCACTCTTGAAGGGAACTATGTTGAATAATAAAAACGAATTTTGACAAAAAAATGTGTTTTTCTTTGTTAGACCGGGGACTTATCAGCCAACCTGTTATACCCCCGTCACCATTCTATGGTGGTGGGTATAAGAAGAAACTTTCTAAATGGTGCATTTTGGCTACAACTCCCTTGATTTTTTTTTGGGAAATTATTCCCAAAAAATGTCATAGTTTTTCCTTTTTATTTGCATTTCTAGTACCAGTTTTTCCCCAACGAAAAAAATTTACCATTTTTGAAGTTGATTTAGAATAAGGTACACGGATGAAAAAGACTGTTTTTCATATGTTTGGCTATAAACATTATATGTTTGGAACACAATTTTTTAAACACAATGTTTTTGAGTGCAATCATATAATGTTCATAAGCTAGCATAACATGTTTGGGACATATATGTTAATATGTTAGAACATATTATGTTTGGGACATAAAATGTTTGTAAATATAATATGCTTGGATGCAAACATATATTAATTTAGAAATAGCCTATAAACATATATGTGTTTAGTAGCTTGGAGCGCTATTTAACAGGGAGCGATATTGAATTAAGTTGGTGGTTGTTGCTTGTTATTACAAAATTAACATTTTATTTTTCCTTGGGCAATTGATTAGCTACTTCTTTGATCCTTACAAACTGTGTGGTCCGCTGTTCGAATCCCCGTCCGGCAAAAGGTAAAATTAAAATAAAAAAAATCATAAAATTGAATAATTTCTTCTACAATGTTTGTATTACAGAAAAAGGTGCTAAGAACTAAAAAATCTCGTGGAAGTGAGAAAGATGTGGGGGAATATACAATTAGGCAGAAACTAAATTTTGAGCATTCAGGTCGAAAACCTATGTTGTTAGCACCTATATTACCTGTTTATTTTCATAATTCATTATGATTGTAAATATATAAATAAATAAATAAAATTTTGAGCAAATATTGTTTGGGAGAATTTTTTTTAAGCATATAATATTTTTGGGTGCAAAATGCTTCCAAACATATTATATGTTCACATAATAACATATTGTTTTTTGGAAGACAACATTATTGAATTTGGATGCAAAAATACAAAATGTTTGGAACTTAGACTACCCAAACATATATTGTTTAGACCAATATGCTTTCAAACATATTATATATTGGAAGATATCAAACATATAAATGTTTGGGCAATACTCAAAAATGTATATGCTTGAAGCAAAATATGTTTGGGAGTATATGTTACAGAAGCGATTTTTTGTGAGGGTGTAAAAAGGAACAGCGAAAAATTTCCCGGAGAGATTTTGTTTAGAATAGGGGAATAGGGAAAATTTCCCAGTGATTTGTTATTCAGAATTGGGCTATTCAAGTTTTGAAATTAAGAAAACATTTTAAGAAGTTATTGTTAAACTAACTTGACTGATATCTTCTCAAATAGGTTGGGTAATACGTTCGTATATCCCACAAAAAAATGGACAATTTTAAACAAGGCAGATTTCTGGCTTTGTGTTGATGGTCAGATGCTTTTAATAGAAGTAAACTTTTTTTGAGAGTTTGTGATACAACACTTTCCTTTCTTTCCTCTATCATCCTTTAAATTGTCCAATAATAGCCGGTGTTGCTGGTCCTTCATTTGTTATGGTACTCAATGAAAATTATTCCATTCGATTTTGGTGATACTTCACAGAAAAAAGTTCAGCTGATGCTGAAATTAACTAATTTTTATTGCAAAAAAGAAATCTATGAACTAAACGTGGCAACGACCGAACAAATAATTTTTATACTACACGCTCACAAAAAATCGCTTCTGTAACATATACTCCCAAACATATTTTGCTTCAAGCATATACATTTTTGGGTATTGCCCAAACATTTATATGTTTGATCTCTTCCAATATATAATATGTTTGAAAGCATATTGGTCTAAACAATATATGTTTGGGTAGTCTAAGTTCCACACATTTTGTATTTTTGCATCCAAATTCAATAATGTTGTCTTCCAAAAAACAATATGTTATTATATGAACATATAATATGTTTGGAAGCACTTTGCACCCAAAAATATTATATGCTTAAAAAAATTCTCCCAAACAATATTGTGCTCAAAATTTTATTTATATATTTACAATCATAATCAATTACGAAAATAAACAGGTAATATAGGTGCTAACAACATAGGTTTTCGACCTGAATGCTCAAAATTTTGTTTCTGCCCAATTGTATATTCCCCGACATCTTTCTCACTTCCACGAGATTTTTTAGTTCTTAGCACCTTTTTCTGTAATACAAACATTGTAGAAGAAATTATTCAATTTTATGTTTTTTTTTATTTTAATTTTACCTTTTGCCGGACGGGGATTCGAACAACGGACCACACAGTTTGTAAGGATCAAAGAAGTAGCTGATCAATTGCCCAAGGAAAAATAAAATGTTAATTTTGTAATAACAAGCAACAACCACCAACTTAATTCAATATCGCTCCCTGTTAAATAGCGCTTCAAGCTACTAAACACATATATGTTTATAGGCTATTTCTAAATTAATATATGTTTGCATCCAATCATATTATATTTACAAACATTTTATGTCCCAAACATAATATGTTCTAACATATTAACATATATGTCCCAAACATGTTATGCTAGTTTATGAACATTATATGCTTGCACTCAAAAATACTGTGTTTAAAAATTTGTGTTCCAAACATATAATGTTTATAGCCAAACATATGAAAAACAGTCTTTTTCATCCGTGTATGGAGCCATTTTGAACACTGCTGCTGACGACTAAGAAGAATTTTTTCGAAGAATTCTCAAAAATAGTAAGAATTAATTATAGTGTTACTAATATGGTAAGGATTTGGAGCAAATTATATGTTCTTTTTGTTAATTTTTGCTTTTATGAGAAGGAACAATTACGTAAATGGTAGTTAAAAATCCAAAAATCAGTCAATAAATTTTCTTTATTTTCCATAAAAGATTTACATTTTTTCTGTGTTCCTTTTTCAAGGTAATAAATGAAAATATGTACAAACGTCATAAACTTGGTAGTTGAGTGTTACGGGTTTGCACGCTTTCAAGTGGGTTCAACGTGTAAAATCATCCGGTTGACTGTTCATTCCAATGAAATATTGGACCCACATTTCATCATCAAAATCTTCGTTGTCTGCGCACAACTTTCTCCATAAGTGGTGCCTCTGAAAAATCATTGATTAAATAGTTGGCGTTATCTACATAGACGTCCAATTCAATCACATTCAATTTTCAAACATCTCTGCCTTGACCTGTGTGGTTAAGCCACACATTTTAATAACTTTGTATACCATAGAATGGGGGGGGGGGGTATATAAGCTTTGTCATTCCGTTTGTAACACATCTAAATATTGCTCTAAGATCCCATAAAGTGTATATATTCTGGGTCGTGGTGAAATTCTGTGTCGATCTAAGCATGTCCGTCCGTCCGTAGATCGGATGGTGTTGCAAATGGGCCATATCGGTTTACTTTTACGTATAGCCCCCATATAAACCGATCTCCAGATTTGGTTTGCGGAGCCTCAAAGAGAAGCAAATTTCATACGATCCGGCTGAAATTTGTTACATGATGTTGGTATATAGTCTCTAACAACTATGCAAAAATTGGTCCACTTCGGTTCATAATTATATACAGACCCCATATAAACCAATCCCCTGATTTGGCTTGCGGAGCCTCTAGAAGAAGCCAATTTCATTCGATCTGGCTGAAATTTGGTACATGATGTTGGTATATGGTCTTTAACAACCATGCAAAAATTGGTCCATATCGGTTCATGATTACATATTGCCCCCATTAAACTGTTCCCCAAATTTGACCTACGGAGCCTCTTGAAGGAGCAAAATTCATCCGATCCGGTTGAAATTTGGTACATTTCGCTAGTGTATGGCCGATAACAACCATGCAAAAAGTGGTTTATATCGGTCCATAATTATATATAGCCCCCATATAAACCGATCCCCATATTTGACCTCCGGAGCCTCTTGGAGGAGCAAAATTCATCCGATCCGCTTGAAACTTAGTACGTGGTGTTAGTATATGGTCTTTAACAACCATGCCAGAATTGGTCCATATCGGTCCATAATTATATATAGCCCCCATATAAACCGATCCCCATATTTAGCCTCCGGAACCTCTTGGAGGAGCAAAATTCATCCGATCCGGTTGAAATTTGGTACATTTCGCTAGTGTATGGCCGATAACAACCATGCAAAAATTTGTCCGTATCGGTCCATAATTATATATAGCCCCCAAATAAACCGATCTCTAATCACAGAAAAATCACGATTGTCACTCGAGCCAAAAATAATCTACCAAAAATTTATTGCCATAGGAAAGTTTGTCGAAATTTTATATTTCTATAGAAAATTTTGTCAACATTTTATATCTTTAGGAAATTTTGTGAAAATATAATTTCTGTACAAAAATTTGTAAAAAAATATTTTTATAAAAAATTTTGTCAGAGTTTTATTTCTGTAGAAAATTTTTTCAAAATGTTATTTCTATAGAAAACTTATGAAGCATTTCATAGTTGGAGAGGAATATTTTGCAAAATCTTCCAAAACATCAATAATTCTAGCAATCTACCAAACAGTAGAAAATCTGCCATATTTGGTAGACTCGTGTTCATAATTGTTTATAGCCCCCATATTTCAATTCTGGCTCTGTACGTACCGTGCAAAAGTCCATATCGGTTCGTAATTATTTGTAGACTTACCTATACATACCTTTTTTGTCTAATATATACCACGTATGGACTAACTCATAATTTAGAAAACGATGTTAAGAAGTTTTAAGATAACACAACCCAAGTAATTTAATTGTGGATGACCGTCTTTAGTACAAGTTTCTACGCAATCAATGGTGGAGGGTACATAAGATTCGGCCTGGCCGAACTTACGGCCTTCTATACTTGTTGTTTTTTAACCATGTAAGCCCAAAGCGTTCACTGCGAATGTGACGGTCATAACCTTGGTTAGAGGATGTTTCTGCTACATCCTTGGTTTGTTTACTTTTTATAACACTGACTATATATTGACTAACGAAAGCACACGCCTACACGTACACGTTAGATTTTTTAGCATACATATCTTAGCATGTACATTCTGGAATTTAAATGGGATTTTATTAGACGTAACCAAGGAGAAAAAAAATCCATCGTTGTTACTTGCAGTACAAACAAAACAAGTATATACGGCCGTAAGTTTCGCCAGGCCGAATCTTATGTACCCTCCACCATGGATTGCATAGAAACTTGTACTAAAGACTGTCATCCACAATCGAATTACTTGGGTTGCGGTAACACTTGCCGATGGCAAGGTATCTTAAAACTTCTTAACACCGTCTTCTCAATTGTAAGTTAGTCCATACGGGGTATATATTAAACAAAAATAAAAAAGGCCGATTGAATACGTACACGCAAAAAAATAATTCATTCCTCCCAAACGAAATTTTAGACAAACAAAGTTCGTTTCTCATTTGCTTTTCGCTGTAAGGAAGTGTATTTGGAAGAAAAGTATATACTTTTTGTGATAAACGTTTATTCTTTTCCAGGATGTAAAAAAAAAATTTCATAAAGACTAACTCAAAAAAAAAACATTATTTTCTTGCTAATTGCATTGTCCCTCACATCTTTCTCACATCCACGAGGATTTTTAGTTCTTAACACCTTTTCCTGTAATACCAACAATGTAGAAGAAATTATACGATTTAATAAATTTTTAAAATTTTTTTTTACCTTTCGCCTGGACGGAGAATCGAACCGCGGACCATGCACATTGTAAGCCAACACACTAACCACTGAGCTATGTACCTGTTATGGTCATCAATAGATACATATCAATATAAGTTATATTTATATAGCATAGCTTGCGGCGCCCACGAACCGAATAAACAAAGTTTATTTAACAGAAACAAACATTTAGTTTGGCACCGTGGAGCAGTGGTAGCTACGTCCGACTCTCATGCCAAGGATCGTGGGTTCGATCCCTGCTTCGGCCAAAGTTTTTTTTTTTTTTTGCTTTAGTTTTTTTTTTACGTATATTCCAGATATATTCGGAAGATTCCGAACAAATGTTCAACATTACATTGTACTATATTAAATTTTGAACTGTAAAATGTGTCTTATTAAAGACCTAAAGTCAGAAAAGAACAGTGTTTGATATAAACGAAATGGACTGTGTTGTTATTTCAAAAATAACTTTTTTTATTGAAAAAATAAAAATTTTGTAACAAACTAATTTTTTTGGTGATAAAAGTTTAAAATTTTCGAAGCAATTCAACAAACTCTAACAAAAGAAAAACGTTTTCGGTACACGTTTTCCAAACGTTTTTTTTCTTTGCGTGTATGTTATATAATTCAGTTTGGCAAAATTTTCTATAGAAATAAAATTTTGACAAAATTTTCTATAGAAATAAAATTCTGACAATATTTTTTATAGCAATAAAATTTTGGCAAAAATTTTCTATAGAAATAAAATTTTAACAAAATTTTCTATAGAAATAAAATCTTGAAAAATTTTGTATAGTAATAAAATTTTGTCAAAATTTTCTATAGAAATAAAATTTTGACAAAATGTTGTATATTAATAACATTTTGACAAAATTTTCTATAGAAATAAAATTTTGGTAGATTATTTTTGGAGATCGGCTATATATAACTATAGACCGATATGGACCCATTTTGACATGGTTGTTAGCATATACTAGCGCAATGTACCAAATTTCACCACGTATCAAATTTCAACCGGATCGGATGAATTTTGTTCCTCCGAGAGCTCCGAAGGTCAAATCTGGGGATCGGTTTAAATGGGGGTTACATATAATTATGAACCGATATGGACCAATTCCTGCATGGTTGTTAGAGACCATATACTAACACCACGTACCAAATTTCAACCGAATCGGATGAATTTTGCTCCACCATGACTCTCCGGAGGTCAAATCTGGGGATCGGTTTATATGGGGGCTATATATAATTATGGACCGATGTGGACAAATTTTTGCATGGTTGTTAGAGACCATATACTAACGCCATGTACCAAATTTCAACCAGATCGGATGAAATTTGCTTCTCCTAGGGATCCGCAAGCAAAATCGGGGGATCGGTTTATATAGGGGCTATATATAATTATGGACCGATGTGGACCAATTTTTGCGTAGTTGTTAAAGACCATATACTAACACAATGTACCAAGTTTCAGCCGGATCGGATGAAATTTGCCTCTCTTAGAGGCTTCGCTAGCCAAATCGGGGGATCGGTTTATATGGGGGCTATATATAATTATGGACCCCCATCCTATGGCGGAGGGTATAATACACGTTAGTTTTCTGTGTGGATTTGACCTTTTTTCCCTGATATATTAACAAAGGTAAACCACATTGGTGAACTTCTCTCTTATCACTGAGTGCTGCCCGATTCCATGTTAAGCTCAATGACAAGGGACCTCCTTTTTATAGCCGAGTCCGAAAGCGTTCCACATTGCAGTAAAACCACTTAGATAAGCTTTGAAACCCTCAGAAATGTCACCAGCATTACTGAGGTGGGATAATCCACCGCTGAAAAACTTGTTGGTGTTCGGTCGAAGCAGGAATCGAACCCACGACCTTGTGTATGCATGGCGGGCATGCTAACCATTGCACCACGGTGGCTCCCTAGCCCTCGTATAAACCGATCGCCAGATTAAACTGAATTATATACGTACTTAATCGGCCTTTTTTTGATAAGATGGTGTTACGAGGTTTTAAGATACCTTGCCATCGGCAAGTGTTACCGCAACCCAAGTAATTCGATTGTAGATGACAGTCTGTAGTAGAAGTTGCTACGCAATCCATGGTAGAGGGTACATAAGATTCGGCCTGGCCGAACTTACCGCCGTATATACTTGTTTATTTTTGTTTAATATATATGATGACCGTTTTGTAGTACAAGTTTCTATGCAATCCATGGTGGAGGGTACATAAGATTCGGCCTGACCGAACTTATGGCCGTATATACTTATTTTTAACTTATTTTAATTGCAAAAAAATATTTGTGTGTAGTAAAGTTTTATAGGTTTTTTGGAAATTTTCCACAGCCCAATGAAATTTTCCTATTTTTGATTATGTCTCAATCATTTTATGTACTAAAATGTTTGATAAAGTTTGATGACCGTTAAATATGGACTAAAATAGAAAAACATTTTCGTACGATTCCCCAAATAGTAGTAACTACAGTATGGTCAAAATGGTCATGATTTGGCGCCAATGATTGTTTTTCTTTAATTTTAGTTTTTTCGTCTTTGAGAGGGTGTAATTTCGTGAGCTGCAGTTAAAAAGTCATCAGGATATTAAATTTTCCTGATTTTAATAGCGCTTCGTGGAAATTCCGTGGAAAATGTGGAGTACAATTTAGTTAAATTTTTACACGAGGTAGTTCATTCTTTCTATAAAACAGTTTACATCTTTTCGGTACATAGAATTTCATACTATTTTCAACATAAAATATGATTTATAAAGCAACCACATTTTTTGGTTGGAAATCAATAACAAAACTCTTAATTGTAGTGTACAATATTTGGATGCATGTAAGATTTTCTTGCAGTATAATTTGCAAAATGCTAGTTTACTCTGCATTACTGATCACTGATGTCTAATAAGAAAATATTATAGATTGTGTTTTTATTCAGGAAGCTAATTCAACAGCTTCTGAAGAAATTATTGAAAAAGAAAAGTTCATGGTTTTATTCCTTGCTCATTTGCCTTTCGTACAATGGGGTATGACACAGGGTCATCGTAGTTCATTTACATTATTCAGTATTCATGGCGCAGAGAACCTTTGTGGTGTTTGCTGGATTTACAGACTTTTTATGTGAACAGAAAACATGATGATTTAATATTTTGTTGTGTCTGTCTGTGAGTCTGTCATAGATTACCTTCGTACTTGTCAAGAGTTGTGCTTACCTTCTGATGGCTTTTCAATGTCGTCACCTGGGTATTTCATTAATTCTGCAGTTCTCTTTTTGACACCTGCCAGGTGAAATGATGTATTGAATTTCGAATCGAAGCAGTGGCGGTTGATAGCTTGCAGTATACCTATACTGAATTACATGTTTGGCATTTTTTTTCAAAGGAGTCTTACAGTTCTAGCATTTTATTGGAAGCAGATATAGATGTACATATACAGTGGCGTGCAGAAATGAGTGAATTTTTTTCAATTCTTAACTAAGAAAAAGCAGCAATAAAGAAAAAAGTACTTCAATTCTAAATAAAAAATCAAAAAAATCAAAACAAAAAGTAAAGAATTAAGAGAGATAAATAAACATAACAAAAAAAAAAAAAAATAAACAAGTATATACGGCCGTAAGTTCGGCCAGGCCGAAGCTTATGTACCTTCCACCATGGATTGCGCAGAAACTTCTACTGAAAACTGTCATCCACAATCGAATTACTTGGGTTGCGGTAACACTTGCTAAATTACAAGGTAGTCCATACGTAGTATATATTAAACTAAAAAAGGCCGATTAAATACGTATATAATTAAGTCTAAAGTTTCTATAGAAAGAAAATTTTGACAACATTTTCTATAGAAGTAAAATTTGGAAAAAATTTTCTATTGAATTAAAATTTGGAAAAAATTTTCTATAGGAATAAAATTTATTCTGATTATTAATTTTGTTCGGCTTGAGGTCATAGAAACAATCGATTATTGATTTGTTTTAATATTTATTTCCAATATTTCGGTTAGTGCCACTAACCATCTTCTGGGATTTTGTATCTACATAAATTACAAAAATTAAATTACTTTTAATGTTCACAAATCACAATATTATTTTAGATATAATATATTGACAAAATTTTCTATAGAAATACAATTTTGACAAAATTTTCTATAGAAATAAAATTTTTACAAAATTTTCAATAGAAATAAAATTTTTACAAAATTTTCAATAGAAATAAAATTTTTACAAAATTTTCTATAGAAATGACATTTTGACAATGTTTTTCATAAAAATAAAATTTTGGTTGATTATTTTCGGCTCGAGTGGCAACCATGAATATGAACCGATATGGACCAATTTTTGTGTGATTGGGGATCGGCAATATATAACTATAGACCGATATGGACCAATTTTGGCATGGATATTAGCGGCCTTATACTAACACCACGTTGCAAATTTCAACCGGATCAGATGAATTTTGCTCCTCCAAGAGGCTCCGGAGGACAAATCTGGGAATCGATTTATATGGGGGCTATATATAATTATGAACCAATGTGGACCAATTTTTGCATGGTTGTTAGAGACCATATACTTACACTATGTACCAAATTTCAGCCGGATCGGATGAATTTTGCTCCTCTAAGAGGCTCTGGAGGTCAAATCTGGGGATCGGTTTATATGGGGGCTATATATAATTATGGACCGATATAGACCAATTTTGGCATGGTTGTTAGAGACAATATACTGACACCACGTACCAAATTTCAATCGGATCGGATAACTTTTGCTCATCTAAGAGGCTCCGGAAGTCAAATCTGGGGATCGGTTTATATGGGAGCTATATATAATTATGGGCCGATGTGGACCAATTTTTGCATGGTTATTGCAGACCATATACCAACACCATGTACGAAATTTCAGCCGGATCGGATGAAATTTGCTTCTCTTAGAGGCTCCGCAAGCCAAATCGGGGGATCGGTTTATATGGGGGCTATATATTATTATGGGCCAATGTGGACCAATTTTTGCATGATTGTTAGAGACCATGTACCAACACCATGTACCAAATTTCAGCCGGATCGGATGAAATTTGCTTCTCTTAGAGCAATCGCAGGCCAAATTTGGGGGTCCGTTTATATGGGGGCTATACGTAAAAGTGGACCGATATGGACCAATTTTTGCATGGTTGTTAGAGACCATATACTAACACCAAGTACCAAATTTCAGCCGGATCGGATGAAGTCGATAGCTTGTTTCGTTCGGAAGTTAGCGTGATTTCAACAGACGGACGGACGGACGGACGGACATGCTCAGATCGACTCAGAATTTCACCACGACCCAGAATATATATACTTTATGGGGTCTTAGAGCAATATTTCGATGTGTTACAAACGGAATGACAAAGTTAATATACCCCCATCCTATGGTGGAGGGTATAAACATTAATTGGAAATCAATTAAAACATTAATTGATCCAATTAAAAAATTAATTGGCACTATTAATTTTTGTAATGAATTTTTTTGCAATTAAAAAATTTATTGAATCAATTAACTTTTTAATTGAATATTTTTATACCCTCCACCATATTAAGGGGGGTATTTTAACTTTGTCATTCCGTTTGTAACACATCGAAATATAGCTCTAAGACCCAATAAAGTATATATTCTGAGTCGTGGTGAAATTCTAAGTCGATCTAAGCATGTCCGTCCGTCCCTACGTCTGTTGAAATCACGCTAACTTCCGAACGAAACAAGCTATCGACTTGAAACTTGGAACAAGTAGTTGTTATTGATGTAGGTCGGATGGTATTGCAAATTGGCCATATCGGACCACTTTTACGTATAGCCCCCATATAAACGGACCCCCAAATTTGGCTTGCGGAGCCTCTAAGAATAGCATATTTCATCCGATTTGGCTGAAATTTGGTACATGGTGTAAGTATATGGTCTCTATTAACCATGCAAAAATTGGTCCATATCGGTCCATAATTATATATAGCCCCCATATAAACCGATCCCCAGATTTAGTTTAATTCTATAGAGAATGTGGCAAAACTTTAATCCTATTGAAAATTTTGTCAAAATTTTATTTCTATAGGAAATTTTGTCAAAATTTTATTTCTATAGAACATTTTGTCAAAATTTTATTTCTATAGAAAATTTTGTCAAAATTTTATTTCTATAGAAAATCTTGTCCAAATTTTACTTCTATAGAAAATGTCTAAATTTTATTTTGTAAAAATTTTATTTCTATTGAAAATTTTGTCAAAATTTTATTTCTATAGAAAATTTTGTAAACATTTTATTTCTATAGAAAATTTTGTCAAAGTTTTATTTCTATAGAAAATTTTGTCAAAATTTTATTTCTATAGAAAATGTTGTCAAAATTGTATTTCTATAGAAAATTTTGTCAAAATTTTATTTCTATAGAAAATTTTGTCAAAATTTTATTTCTATAGAAAATTTTATCAAAATTTTATTTCTATAGAAAATTTTGTCAAAATTTTATTTGTATAGAAAATTTTGTCAAAATTTTATTTCTATAGAAAATCTTGTCCAAATTTTATTTCTATAGAAAATGTCAAAATTTTGTTTTGTAAAAATTTGATTTCTATAGATAATTTTGTCAAACTGAATTATATACGTATTTAATCGGCCTTTTTTAGTGTAATATATACCACGTATGGACCACTTTGCTATTTAGAAGACGGTGTTAGGAAGTTTTAAGATATCTTGCCATCGGCAAGTGTTACCGCAACCCAAGTAATACGATTGTGGATGACAGTCTTTCGTAGAAGTTTCTACGCAATCCATGGTGGAGGGTACATAAGCTTCGTCCTGGCCGAACTTACGGCCGTATATACTTGTTTAAAACTCAGTTAAGATTTTAAGTGGAAGTTTTTTTCTGTGATCGGTGAATTTTTTTTTTCTGTGATCGGTTGATAAACACTTCAATTATGACCAGATCGGTGATAAATATATGTATATAAAAGATGTATTTAAATCTGAACCGATCATTTCCAAAAAATCTATAGCGATTGTCTTTGAGCCGACGTTTGTATTATAAATAAATATTATTATTAAATAATGTTTATGCAAGTATTTAATATTAAAACAAGTATTTACAGTGGTAATTTCGGCCGTGCCGAATCTTAAATACTCACCACCATGAATCAAATATCAAAGTTTCCTTTGAAAATTTCAGGGGTGTTTGATGACAGATATTCTCCCAAGCAAAGCAGTTCAACCAGTATACTTCCCTAAGATAAATTTAAAGATTCCACCTGTGAAGACTAGATCAGATTCTGGATTTATAAAAACCCTTTTTGTTTGAGTTTTAGAGAAATCATAAACATCTGGTGTAGGTGTGCAAGAAAATGAAGATTTGATTTGAAATCCAAAATCTGTAGATTTTTACCCCCATTATTTAAATGATTAGAAGAAGTAAAGTCTGGAAATTTTTCTTTCAGTTTCATGCAATTATTATGATCATACACCTTACCAAATGGACCGATAAAAACTAAATCTGTTACAATTTCAGGCAAATCGGATAAAAACTACGGTTCATAAAACCCAAGGAGTTAAATCGGAGTTTATTCTATATGGCTGCTATGCCAAAAACATGCACCGATACACACCAAATTCAGCACACCTAATTGTGGTTCTGGAAAACCTACAGTATCTAGATCCCAAAGATATATCAATATATCTGTACCGATACACAATATTCGGAACACATATTTATGGACCCTAAAAAACGTCTAGATTTCAAATTTCAAAGGAGGTCCCTTGTCATTGAGCTTTCGACACACTTGTTTGTGTTGCTAGAATTTCGGATAGTAAATATAGTTTGTAAATGCTCATGAAGCAAAATCGGTCCATATGAGGGCTATACCAAAACATGGACCGATAGACACCTATTTGCGTTACTCAAATACTTCTAGATTTCCAAGTTTAGACAAATCACATAAAAACTACGGGTTTTATAAGCCCAAGAAGTAAACTCGGGAGATCCGCCTATATGGTGGATATACCAAAACATTGACCAATACACCCCATTTTCGACACACCTATTTGTGGTCCTAGATTACTCCTAGATTTCCAATTTCAGGCAAATCGGATAGTAAATACAGTTTCTAGGCGCCCAAGAAGTAAAATCGAAGATCGGTATATATGGGGGCTATATCAAAACATGGACCGATAGACACAATTTTCAGCAATCCTATTTGTGTTTTGAAAATACCTCAAGATTTCCAATTTCAGGCAAAGCGGATAGAAAATACGGTTTCTAGAAGCCCAAGACCCCAAATCGGGTAGTCGGTGTATATGGGGGCTATATCAAAACCTGGACCGATATAACCCATTTTCGATCTTGACCAAGAAAAACACCAATCTGTGAATTTCAAAACGATAGCGCTATTATTGAAAGCTGCAGCGTGATTACAACAGACATATAGACGGACATGGTTATATCGTCTTAGAATTTCTCCCTGAACAAGAATATATATATATACTTTATATAGTCGGAAATCGATATTTCGATGTGCTACAAACGGAATGACAAACTTATTATACCCCCATCACCATTCTATGGTGGTGGGTATACAAAAATGTATATTAATTGGAAAAAAATTTATATATTTACCCAGAATTAAAATTATTTAAAAAAGTCCACATGATTTATTTTATTTAAAAATTATTTTCTCTTTCTGTTTCAGGATGCCACAGTGAAAACAAAATCGAGCAAATAAAAACTTTTTCGATGGGATTAATAGAGCTTTAGGTAAATTTCAAAAACAAACAAAAATATCCTCAGTCAAATGAGAATATCTGTATGCAATTTAAAGTTTCGTTAATTCAGTGAAAACTTTCAGTTCCATAAAAAAAAAAAAAAACAAGTAAGGAAAGTCTAAAGTCGGGCGGGGCCGACTATATTATACCCTGCACCACTTTGTAGATCTAAATTTTCGATACCATATCACATCCGTCAAATGTGTTGGGGGCTATATATAAAGGTTTATCCCAAACACATACATTTAAATATCACTCGATCTGGACAGAATTTGATAGACTTATACAAAATCTATAGACTCAAAATTTAAGTCGGCTAATGCACTAGGGTGGAACACAATGTTTTACAAAAATATGGGAAACATTTAAATCTGAAACAATTTTAAGGATACTTCGCAAAAGTTTATTTATGATTTATCGCTCGATATATATGTATTAGAAGTTTAGGAAAATTAGATTCATTTTTACAACTTTTCGACTAAGCAGTGGCGATTTTACAAGGAAAATGTTGGTATTTTGACCATTTTTTTCGAAATCAGAAAAACATATATATGGGAGCTATATCTAAATCTGAACTGATTTCAACCAAATTTGGCACGTATAGCTACAATGCTAATTATACTCCCTGTGCAAAATTTCAAGTAAATCGGAGTAAAAGATTGGCCACTGTGGTCATATGAGTGTAAATCGGGCGAACGATATATATGGGAGCTATATCTAAGTCTGAACCGATTTCTTCCAAAATCAAAAGGGTTCTATTCTGAACCAAAACACATACTTGTGTCAAATTTGAAGTCGATTGGACTAAAACTGCGACCTAGACTTTGATTACAAAAATGTGTTCACGGGCAGACGGACTCAGGAGCCCACCCTGAGCATTTTTGCCAAAGACACCATGTGTCTATCTCGCCTCCTTCTGGGTGTTGCAAACATATGCACTAACTTATAATACCCTGTATCACAGTGTGGCGCAGGGTATTCCATGCATATTGTCATGTAGTGGTATCAACAGCTACATTGGTGGTATAAGTCACCACTACTATGGTACAGGGTATAATAAGTTTGTGCATTTGTATGTAACGCCAAGTAGGAAAAGTCTGAGACCCATCGTTTAGTACACCGATCGTCTAGAATTAAATTCTGAGTCGTTTTAGCGATGTCCGTCTGTCTGTCCGTCCGTCCGCCTGTCTGTTCATGTATTTTTGTGTGCAAAGTAAAGGTCGCAGTTTAGTTCCGATCGTCCTCAAATTTGGCATAGGGTCGTTTTTTGGGACAAAAACAATCGCTATTGAGTTTGAAAAAAACGGGTCAGATTTAGATATACACAGTCTTACACAAGTTTACATACGGTTTAAGAAATTGTATTTTCTTTAATTAATAAAATATAATAAAATATGCATATATATGCTTTAGATTTTGTAAATTAATTTGAAAAACAAAGTATTTGTCAATTTTCAAGAAGATTTTTTTAGTCTGGATTATAAACAACAACAAGAAACATGTTTAGTTATAAGGTAAAAACCTCAAAGGTACGTAAATTTATGTGAGACTGTGTAGCTGCCATATATATTTATCCGCGATCTGACCATAATTGGTGTGTTTATCAACCGATGTTCTTTAAATACCGTACATCCGAAGATTTTATGAGTCTCGAAAAACTTGCAAAATATCGGTTCAGATTTAGATATAGCTCCCATATATATCTTTCGTCCGATTTCGATTAATATGGCCTCAAAAGCCAGAGTTTCGCCGCGATTTGCTTCAAATTTTGCACAAGGGGTATGTTTAATGATAGCGTTATGTGTGCCAAATTTGGTTGACAACGGTTCAGATTTAGATATAGCTCCCATATATATTTTTCGTCCGATTTCGACTAATATGGCCTCAAAAGCCAGAGTTTCGCCGTAATTTGCTTCAAAGTTTGCACAAGGGGTATGTTTAATAGTATCGGTAAGTGTACCAAATTTGGTTGAAATCGGTTCAGATTTAGATATAGCTCCCATATATATCTTTCGTCCGATTTCGACTAATATGGCCTCAAAAGCCAGAGTTTCGCCGTGATTTGCTTCAAATTTTGCACAAGAAGTACGTTTAATAGTATCGGTAAGTGTACCAAATTTGGTTGAAATCGGTTCAGATTTAGATATAGCTCCCATATATATCTTTCGTCCGATTTCGACTAATAGGCCTCAAAAGCCAGAGTTTCGCCGTAATTTGCTTCAAAGTTTGCACATCTTTCGCCCGATTTACACTCATATGACCTCGGGGCCCAAATTTATACTCCCATTGACGGGAAATTTTGCACAAATAGCAGAATTATTATTGTAACTATGCATGTCAAATTTAGTCAAAATCGGTTCATATTATATATAGCTCCCATACACTAAAAAAAAAAATGTTTACTTGGCTCCAAAGATTTTGACCGTCCCTTAAGGATTTTGGTATTGATTCCGAGCCAAAGATACGGCTTCTTTAAAATAGAGAATTTTTTTAGCGACATATCTGGCTTTAAATCTAGGCTCAATAAAATTAGGATACATATCTCATTTATCAAATTTTCATTCTCTTTTCGCGGTTTATTAATAAAGGTACTCACGTACAAACAAATGCCAGTTTAAAATTTCAAACTTTAACGGATACTTCATATTAAAATTTTTTTTTCTTAATTCCAAAAATGCTTTAAACCAAAAACGCAAAATCCTCAAAATAAGTCTTAGCCTATACTTGCAGCATTTTTATCTTAAATCTAAAGATTCAATACTTCAGTTAATTTAAGGACAATTTCTTTAAATCAAAAATGTGTTTCTTTACTGTAAGGAAAATTAGCCTTAGTTCAAAGACATGCCACTTTAACGGAGGGACGCAAATTTACAAAATGTGTGCCCTAAATTTAATGAAAAGAATTTTTGAAGCAAAGATTATAAACTTTATTTTAATTAAAATTTCATTATTTTAAAGAAATTTGTCCTTAACATTTTGTAAATTTCACATCCTAAAATTTAGGTTGCATAATCTTTAATATCACGTAAATATTTTTTTCAGTGTATATTCGTACACCAGAGTTGGGGAAATATGTTGCACTGTTTCATATTTAAGACCCATTTTCAATGGAATTTTCCTCCAAATAACTGGATAGAGCTTTAGCCGATTTAAATTTTAATTCTAGAGATTTTGTAGAAGTACAAAATATTGTCTCCATTATAAGTATTTGTATCTGGAAATGCAAACCTTTATATAGCTCCCAGCATATTGGAAGTAGTTGAGATCGTAACACAAATGTTGGTCTACATAGTGGTGAAGGGTATAATATAGTCGGCCCGCCTGACTTTAGACTTTACTTACTTGTTTTTTGTCAGTTTGTTCAATAAAAACGACGGTTTTACCAGTATTCAAACAATCAATTGAATTTTAATAAAACACACACACAAACGAATAAACATAATGGACTTATCACCATAGACCATTCACAATATCGGATTAATTTAAAGTAATTTATAAGTAAATAAAGAAAAACAAATCATTACTGCCTTTGCCAGTATGTATTCAATAGGGTGCTATGTAAAGCAATTACAATAGTTTTTGCCATACTTTACTGCAAAAAAAAAAAAAACAAAAAACAAAGACAATTACACCATATAGAGGCAGTGCAATAACTAAATGTCATAAATATTGTGAAAATCCTAAAGAGTGGGGAAGAAATGCTTAAAAAAACTGGATTAAACAAGTGATGTTTGTTACAAACTGAGAGAATTGTTCTTTTTTTTATTCTTCGGACATTACTTAAGGGAATCAAACTTTTTACAACTAAATAAGGTAAGAAATTACTTAGATTTTAAAATTAAATTTAATTGACATTATTTTGCAGCATTTTCTATTCAAATGAAACCCCTTTTCAAACCAAATGAAATTAGTTTTCTAACCAAAGAGCATCTGTTTTTACAAAAAAAAAAGGCCGGTACTATGTTTGATTTTCGACCCACTTTATTTTCGATTTTGACATAATTGACAATAAACAGTTTCCTGTTAAATATGGGCGAAATCTAAATGAAACCAAGTGAGGCAAGTCTAAAGTCGGGCGAGGACGACTATATTATACCCTTTACCTATTTGTACTACAAAATTTTTGATACCATCCTAAATGCTTCAAACTTGTTGGGAGATAAATATAAAAGTAAATTTTAACTGATTTGGAAGAAAAAATTTTACACTTCTACAAACTTTCTAGACTTCAATTAAAGACATTTCTCTACTCAGAAAATGTCATAAAAAAGTAATTGCAACAGTTAAACTTTTAATCAAACTAGAAATATAAAGTCAATGAAGGTTAGGTTAGGTTATGTGGCAGCCCGATGTATCAGGCTCACTTAGACTATTCAGTCCATTGTGATACCACAGTGGTGAACTTCTCTCTTATCACTGAGTGCTGCCCGATTCCATGTTGAGCTCAATGACAAGGGACCTCCTTTTTACAGCCGAGTTCGAACGGCGTTCCACAATGCAGTGAAACCACTTAGAGAAGCTTTGAAACCCTCAGAAATGTCACCAGCATTACTGAGGTGGGATAATCCACCGCTGAAAAACTTTTTGGTGTTCGGTCGTAGCAGGAATCGAACCCACGACCTTGTGTATGCAAGGCGGGCATGCTAACCATTGCGCCACGGTGGCTCCCTAGTCAATGAATAACAAGTATATACGGCCGTAAGTTCGGCCGTATATACCTATCTTAAAACTTCGTAACACCGTAAGATATCTTGCCGATGGCAAGGTATCTTAAAACTTCGTAACACCGTCTTCTCAAAAGAGGATTCAGTTTAACAAAATTTTCTATAGAAATAAAATTTTTGTAGATTATTTTTGGGGATCGGCTATATATAGCTATAGACCGATATGGACCAATTTTGGCATGGTTGTTAGCGGCTATATACTAGCGCAATGTGCCAAATTTCACCACGTACCAAATTTCAACCAGATCGGATGAAATTTGCTCCTCCAAGAGCTACGGAGGTCAAATCTGGGGATCGGTTTAAATGAGGTTTATATAACTTTATTTATAACTTTATTTATAACTAAGACCCGACCAATTATTGCATGGTTGTTAGAGACCATATACTAATACCACGTACCAAATTTCAACCGGATGAGGTGAATTTTGCTCTTCCAAGGGGCTTCAGAGGTCAAATCTGGGGATCGGTATATATGGGGGCTACATATAATTATGGACCAATTCCTGCATGGTTGTTAGAGACCATAAACTAACACCGTGTACCAAGTTTCAAACGAATCGGATGAATTTTGCTCATCCATGAGGCTACGGAGGTCAAATCTGGGGATCGGTTTATATGGGGGCTATATATAATTATGGGCCGATGTGGACCAATTTGTGCATGGTTGTTAGAGACCATATACTAACACCATGTACCAAATTTCAGTCGGATCGGATGAAATTTGCTTCTCGTTGAGGCTCCGCAAGCCAAATCTTGGGATTGCCCAGTCAGAAAAAAACCATCGGAAAAGCGTTGTAAAAGCGTTGTGAACGGTTGATACACGGTGGGAAAAAGCGTTGTTACAACCCCAAAATGATAACATCATTCCACGGTGTATCGATTGTATTTAACAACGTTTTCAAAGCGTCATGAAACAAAAACAATATTTTATACGCTTTTCCGATGGTTTAACGAACGCTTTGACAATCCCAAAATGATAACATCGTTATACGGTGTATCGATGGTTTTTACAACCATTAAAAGCACTGAAAAACAACATTTCATACGTCTTTCCAATTGTTTCTAGAATGCTTTAGGAGGGCTAGAATTATAATTTTACAGTACCTTAAAACCGCTATTGAAACAAAACAAAATACGTTGAATATTTTATTGTTATATTTATATTAGTGTTTTGCACTTTACAAAGGAACATCAGAAAACTTAATAATTAACAATTAATAGGAAAATACATAATTAAGATTAAGATTGACATTTCTAATTGGTAAAAAAATTATTTTAATATGGTGTTCACGTTGGAAATAATAGACTCCTCCATTTTTTTGAAGTTATAAAGTAAACTTCTCCGTAAACTGCAAATTTCATTCTTCAACTCATTTTTTATACCCACCACCATAAAATGGTGACGGGGGTATAATAAGTTTGTCATTCCGTTTGTAACATATCGAAATATCGATTTCCGACTATATAAAGTATATATTCTTGATCAGGGAGAAATTCTAAGACGATATAAACATGTCCGTCTGTCCGTCTGTCTGTCTGTCTGTCTGTCTGTTGTAATCACGCTACAGCCTTCAATAATGGCGCTAACGTCCCCAAATTTGGCACAGATTAGTTTTTTGTTTGCAGGCAGGTCAAGTTCAAAGATGGGCTATATCGGTCCAAGTTTTGATATAGTCCCCATATAAACCGTCCTCCCGATTTGGGGTCTTGGGCCTATAAAAACCGTAGTTTTTATCAGATTTGCCTTAAATTGGAAATCCAGAGATATTTTGGGACCATAAAGAGGTGTGTCGAAAATGATCCGTATCGGTCCATGTTTTGATATAGCCCCCATATAGACCGATCTCCCGATTTTGCTTCTTGGGCGTTTAGAAACTATATTTACCATCCGATTTGCCTGAAATTGGAAATCTAGAGGTATTGTGGGACTATAAAGAGGTGTGTCGAAAATGGTTCGTATCGGTCCATGTTTTGGTATAGCCCCCATATAGACCGAGCTCCCGATTTTGCTTCTTGCGCGTCTAGAAACAGTATTTTCTATCCGATTTGTATGAAATTGAAAACCTAGAGGTATTTTGGGACCATAAAGAGGTGAGTCGAAAATGGTCCGTATCGGTCCATGTTTTGATATAGCCCCCATATAAACCAACCTCCCGATTTGGAGTCTTGGGCCTAAAAAACCGTAGTTTTCATCCAATTTGCCTGACATTGGAAATATAGAGGTATTTGAGGACCATAAAAAGGTGTGCCGAAAATGGTGCCAATCCGTCCATGTTTTGGTATAGCCCCCATATAGACCGATATCCCGATTTTGCTTCTAGGGCTTCTAGAAACTATATTTACAATACGATTTGCCTGAAATTAGAAATCTAGAGGCATTTGAGGACCATAAAAAGGTGTGCCGAAAATGGTGCTCATCGGTCTATGTTTTGATATAGGCCCCATAGAGACTGATCTCCCGATTTCGCTTCTTGGGCTTCTAGAAACTATATTTTCTATCCGAATTTCCTGAAATTGAAAATCTAGAGTTCTTTTGGGACCATAAAAACGTGTGCCGAAAATGGTGCCCATCGGTCCATTTTTGGTATAGCCCCCATATAGACCGATCTCCCGATTGTGCTTCTTGGGCTTCTAGAAACTATATTTACCACCCGCTTTGCCTGAAATTCTTGAGCTTCTATAAACTGTATTTATTACCCGATTTACCTGAAATTCGAAATGTAGAAGTATTTTTAGACCATAAATAAGTGTACCGAAATTGAGGTATATCGGTCCATTTTTTGGTATAACCCCCATATAGACTGATCTTCTTGGGCGTCTAGAGACTATGTTTTCTAGCCAATTTGTTTGAAATTCTGGAGGTATTTTAAGATCACAAATATATGAGTAGCAAATGGTACCTATCGGTCCATGTTTTGGTATAGCCCCCATATACACCGATCTCCCAGCTTTATTTCTTGGGCTTCTAGAATCCGTAGTTTTTATCCAATTTGCTGGAAATTAGTAATCTATAATGAAATTTTAGACAAACGAAATTTCCTTTTCTTATAAAGTATTTTCGTTTATTCAACTCTAAAATTCTCTAAAATAGCAGGCGCACTGTTCATGATCAATTGCTTCAAGCTGAAAGTAAAATTTCCAGATTTTACTCATCGTATTTATTTAAATAATGACGGAAAAAATCTGCAGATTTAAGATTTTAAATCAAGGCGTAATTTAATCATATACACGATATGTTTATAATTTCTCTAAAACTCAAACAAAATTGGTTCTCAAAAATCTAGAATCTTATCTGGTCTTCATAGGTAGAATCTTTAAAGTTTGCCTTCGGGAGCTGACTGCCTTGGGAGAAGATTTGTCATCAAACCCTTACAATTCTATATATTATCAAGTAACCCACTACGACGAAGAGTTTTTAAAGTAAACTATCATATTTAATTCATGGTGGTGGGTATTTAAAATTCGGCCCGGCCGAATTTACTGCTGTATATACTTGTTATCTCTCCAATTTCGTCCTTAATAGCCCTTAACTCTCTTCTAACTTCATCCCTGAATGAAGCTACATAGAAAGATAAAAAATAACATTTGTTGATAATGTTCTCTATTGGGCTAAATACATTTCCTTACTCTCGTCATCCTTATTTACGGAATGGGATGGCATACTGTGATCCTCCGTCTCGGGAGGATCCGTCCAAATTATCATCTATAGCACCTGTAAAGTGAAAAATGAATTAAAACAAATATATAAATTCAGGATTTCAAAATGTACCTCTTCTGTGTTTTAGCTTTTGTCGCTTTGCTTGATTCTTTCCTACGAAAGGCATCGTTCCAATGGAGTCCAACCTTTTATCAGTGTCTGTAGAAACAAATTGAAAATATAAAGAAATGAATTCTTTATTGCACGACATTTTTCTTGCCTTCAGTTGTACCAAAGGTGTTAATTCTCCTTTTGTTAAGATTTTGAGACATTTTTACCAATATTTATTCTTCATTTTATTTTCTTATTTCGAAGTGACGCTTGTTTTCGCCGTTATAACTGTTTCACGTTTGTTTATGAATTGTTGTTTCTTGTACACAGAGTTGAATTTTTTCAGTGTTACCATCTCAAATTCCTAAATTATACAAAGAAAATTCCCGACACTAAAGGTGAGTATTAAGTTCGAGTTTAGTCGCATTTTTTCACTAAAGTGAAAACTAAATCTTAAAAGGCATAACATTATGCATATTTGTTACAGATTTCATTATAACTTGATGGGGAATATTACAAAGCAAATTTTCACAAAGATTGTATTCCTTAAAATGGATTGTTAAAGAAAAGTAATCGTGAAAAATTTGCGATTTTAGCGGCTAAACTCGAACTTAATACCCACCTTAAGCCGCTAAAATCATTTTATCACGATTACTTTTCTTTAATAATACGTTTTAAGGAATACAAACTTTGTGAAAATTTGCTTTGGGCTTTTCCCCCATCAAGTTATAATTAAATTTGCAACAAATATGTATAATTTTATGCATTTTTCTTACTGATTTAGTTTTCACTTTAGCGATTTAAGCGGCTAAACTCGAAGTTAATACTCACCTTAACATGTGAATAAAAAGTAATTATGTCTAACAAAATTTTTTCAATTAGTCGATAAATAAGTACTTATATTTGGGTTTTGGCGTGATGTCAGCGTTTAGTTTAGTTAAAACTTTCTACAATTGCCTCATTTGTAAAATTAACCAAAATTGTTGTTCCTAGTGGTTTCACTGTTAATGTACATATTCACTTTATATAATAAAGGAACATTATCCTATTATAAATCAATTCATATCAACAATAATACATCAATTACTCATTAAAAACCATTGGACATTGATGGAACATGCATTTTCAACGATAATTTTATGGAAAATTTACTATTTAAAAACCGTCAATTAATTTGTTAAGCAAGCGTTGTTTCAACGTTGGCTTCCAACGCTGTTACAACGCTCAATATTTATAACCATCGTAAATTTCTGACTGGGTGGTTTATATGGGGCTATATATAATTATAGACTGATGTGGACCAATTTTTGCATAGCTGTTAGAGACCATATATACTTACACCATGTACCAAATTTCGGCTGGATCGGATGAAATTTGCTTCTCTTAGAGTCCCCGCAAGCTAAATTTGGGGGTCCGTTTATATGGGGGTTATACGTAAAAGTGGACCGATATGGCCCATTTGCAATACCATCCGACCTACATCAATAATAACTACTTATGCCAAGTTTCAAGTAGATAGCTTGCTTCGTTCGGAAGTTAGCGTGATTTCAACACACGGGCGGATATGCTCAGATCGACTCAGAGTTTCACCACGACCCAGAATATATATACTTTATGGGGTCTTAGAGCAATATTTCGATGTGTTTATACCCTCCTCCTATGGTGGAGGATATAAAAAAAGAATTGTGTCTTAAAAGTATCCCTACTTCAATTCTCCGCTTCTTTGGCTCGGAATCAATACCATAATCGTTAGTGTAAAAACAAAATCTTTGGAATAGGGCATGCTTTTTTTTGCAAAAATTGCAAAAAAGCATCCCCATTGGTCCATACCGGTCCATAATTATATATAGCCCCCATATAAACCGATTCCCAGATTTGACCTCCGAAGCCTCTTGGAGGAGCAAATTTCATCCGATCAGATTGAAATTTGGTACGTAGCGTTAGTGTATGACCTCCAACACCCATGCAAAAATAAACTGATTCTCAGAGTTAACTTCTTGAGCCTCCTGGAGGAGAAAATTTCATCTGATAAGTTGAAATGTGTTACGTTGTGTTAGTATATAGTTTCAAAACCATGCCAAAATTGGTTCATATCCCTCATATAAACCGATCCCCAGATTTTACTTCGTGAGCGTCCTTCTATTTCATCCTGCTAAAATTTTGTACTACTCACGCAAAAATTGGTCCATATCGGTTCGTAGTTATATATAGCCCCCATAAAAGCCGACCCCGACTTGTGGCTATCTAATTATCGGTTCAAATTTATTTATAGACGATGTGAAGAAGTTTTAAGATACCTTGACGTCGGCAAGTGTTACCACAACCCAACTATTCTATTGTGGATTACAGCCTTTAGTAGAAGTTTCTACGAAATCCATGATGGAGGGTACATAAGGTTCGGCCTGGCCGAACTTACGGCCGTATATACTTGTTCAATTTCGTTTGTTTCTACACTAATGTTTCATTAGAAATGATTTTGTGAAAAGCGCAAATTTGAAAATACTTTGCCAACATATTTTGTACAATGTAGAGCCAGAGTAGCCGTTGCGCTACACTTACTTGCTGATAATGCCATCAAATGTGGCTGAATGGATTCAGGAGTTTTTGTCTGTATTGCCATAACAATATATTGAAGAGTCTTCGCCACTCTCTTTCTCCCGCTCTCTCTTTCTCACTCAGTAATAAGAAACCGTAATACATAATGGTCTACTGTATTCGTTATTCACAAAATAATGATTCTCTGTGTAATTACAGCTCCCACACATGCTCTTCTTCGTATCAGATTAATTGTTATCTGTGTTTGTTTGTAAAATAACGCAAATTTTTATAATCAAATAATTGTTGGGGTGTGTGTATGTGTGTGCATATGGACAAATATCAGCGTTGATATGTTGCCTTCTCATATTCACATAGCATGGCGTATGATGAATATGTAATTAAAAATTGAATTGGATGAGTGTGTCCTCGTGTGTGTGTGTGTACACAGTCTGTGCAGTGCTATACAAACACTCTGTGGCTTTGGCTCCCCATATTCTTTGTCATTCATTCTCCAGTGTCAATCGAATTGGAAACATTTTAAATGATATATTTTTTTAATTCGCAAAATATGAAAATTCATCGTAAACAGGCCATAACACTTTGTTTACAGTGTTGGCAAGTTGTTAAGCAATCAAGTAAACAATAGAATGCCAAAATGTATATGCGGTGTGTACATGTACGCAATATAATTATATTTTTGCAGGATATTACTACACTTGCGTACGTTTATTAAAATTTGTGGTTTGCCTTAATTAAGTAAAGCTGTTCGATAAATGCTACACCCCGAAGTTAAGTAGATAAATAGATTCTGAAATTAATTGGAGATTTTTTCATGTAAATATGGCGAGAATACCAATATAATTAAAAACAAGTAAGGAAAGTCTAAAGTCGGGCGGTGCCGACTATATTATACCCTGCACCACTTTGTAGATCTAAATTTTCGAGACCATATCACATCCGTCAAATGTGTTGGGAGCTATATATAAAGGTTTGTCCCAAATACATACATTTAAATATCACTCGATCTGGAAGAATTTGATAGACTTCTACAAAATCTATAGACTCAAAATTTAAGTCGGCTAATGCACTAGGGTGGAACACAATGTTAGTAAAAAAATATGGGAAACGTTTAAATCTGAAGCAATTTTAAGTAATCTTCTAAAAAGTTTATTTATGATTTATCGCTCGATATATGTGTATTAGAAGTTTAGGAAAATTAGAGTCATTTTTACAACTTTTCGACTAAGCAGTGGCGATTTTACAAGGAAAATGTTGGTATTTTGACCATTTTTGTCGAAATCAGAGAAACATATATATGGGAGCTATATCTAAATCTGAACCGATTTCAACCAAATTTGGCACACATAGCAACAATGCTTATTCTACTCCCTGTGCAAAATTTCAACTAAATCGGAGTTAAAAATTGGCCTCTGTGGCCATATGAGTGTAAATCGGGCGAAAGCTATATATGGGAGATATATCCAAATCTGAACCGATTTCAACCAAATTTGGCACGCATAGTTACAATGCTAATTCTACTCCCTATGCAAAATTTCAACTAAATCGGAGCAACAAATTGGCCTCTGTGGTCATATGAGTGTAAATCGGGCGAAAGCTATATATGGGAGATATATCAAAATCTGAACCGATTTCAACCAAATTTGGCACGCATAGTTACAATGCTAATTCTACTCCCTATGCAAAATTTCAACTAAATCGGAGCACAAAATTGGCCTCTGTGGTCATATGAGTGTAAATCGGGCGAAAGCTATATATGGGAGCTATATCTAAATCTGAACCGATTTGGCTGATATCTTGCAAGTTTTTCGAGACCCATAAAATATTCGGATTTACGGAATTTGAGGAAGATCGGTTGATATACATGCCAATTATGACCAGATCGGTGAAAAATATATATGGCAGCTATATATAAATCTGAACCGATTTTTTCCAAAATCAATAGGGATCGTCTTTGAGCAGAAACAGGACCCTATACCAAATTTTAGGACAATCGGACTAAAACTGTGAGCTGTACTTTGCACACAAAAATACATCAACAGACAGACAGACAGACGGACAGACAGACAGACAGACAGACGGACATCGCTAAATCGACTCAGAATTTAATTCTAAGCCGATCCGTATACTAAAAGGTTGGTCTATGATTACTCCTTCTTGGCGTTACATACACGCAAAAAAATAATTCTTTCCTCCCAAACGAAATTTTAGACAAACAAAGTTCGTTTCTTATTTGCTTTTCGCTGTAAGGAAGTGTATTTGGAAGAAAAGTATATACTTTTTGTGATAAACATTTATTCTTTTCCAGGATGTAACAGCAATTTCATAAAGACTAACTACAAAAAAAAAAATTCTTGATAATTGCATTTTCCCTCACATCTTACTCACATCCACGAGTTTTTTTCAGTTCTTAACACCTTTTCCTGTAATACCAACAATGTAGAAGAAATTATACGAATTTATAAATTATTAAAATTTTTTACCTTTCGCCTGGACGGAGAATCGAACCGCGGACCATGCACTTTGTAAGCCAACACACTAACCACTGAGCTATGTACCTGTTATGGTCATCAATAGATAATTATCCATATAAGTTATATTTATATAGCATAGCTTACGGCGCCCACGAACCGAATAAACAAAGTTTATTTAACAGAAACAAACATTTAGTTTGGCACCGTGGAGCAGTGGTTGCTACGTCTGACTCTCATGCCAAGGGTCGTGGGTTCGATCCCTGCTTCGACCAAAGTTTTTTTTTTTTTTACATACATTCTACATATGTTCGGAAGATTTCGAAAAAATGTTCAACATTACATTGTACTATATTAAATTTTGAACTGTAAAATGTGTTTTATTAAAGACCAAAAGGCAGAAAAGAACAGTGTTTGATATAAACGAAATGGACTCTGTTGTTGTTTCAAAAATAACTTTTTTATTGAAAAAATAAAAACTTTGTAACAAACGAATTTTTTTGGTGATAAAAGTTTAAAATTTTCGAAGCAATCCAAAAAACTCTAACAAAAGAAAAACGTTTTCGGTACACGTTTTCCAAACGTTTTTTTTCTTTGCGTGTACAAATGCACAAACTTATTATACCCTGTACCACAGTAGTGGTGAAGGGTATAAAAAAACAAGTATATACGGGCGTAAGTTCGGCCAGGCCGAATCTTATGTACCCTCCACCATGGATTGCGTAGAAACTTCTACTACAGACTGTCATCCACAATCGAATTACTTGGGTTGCGGCAACACTTGTCGATGGCAAGGTATCTTAAATCTTCGTAACACCGTCTTCTCAAAAAAATGCCGATTAAGTACGTATATAATTCTGTTTAACAGAATTTTCTATAGAAATAAAATTTTAACAAAATTTTCTATTTCAATAAAATTTTGACAAAATTTTCTATATCAATAACATTTTAACAAAATTTTCTATAGAAATAACATTTTAACAAAATTTTCTATAGAAATAACATTTTAATAAAATTTTCTATAGAAATAAAATCTTGAAAAATTTTTGTATAGTAATAAAATTTTGACAAAATTTTCTATAGTAATAAAATTTTGACAACATTTTCTATAGAAATAAAATTTTGGGTACATTATTTTTGGGGATCGGTTATATATAACTATAGACCGATATGGACCAAGTTTGGCATGGTTGTTAGCGGCCATATACAAGCGCAAAGTACCAAATTTCACCACGTACCAAACTTCAACCGGATCAGGTGAATTATGCTCTTCCAATGGGCTTCGGAGGTCAAATCTGGTGATCGGTTTATATGGGGGCTACATATAATTATGGACCGATATGGACCAATTCCTGCATGGTTGTTAGATGACATAAACTAACACCACGTACCAAATTTCAACCGAATCGGATGAATTTTGCTCATCCATGAGGCTACGGAAGTCAAATCTGGGGATCGGTTTATATGGGGGCTATATATAATTATGGATCGATGTGGACCAATTTTTGCATGGTTGTTAGAGACCATATACTAACACCATGTTCCAAATTTCAGCCGGATCGGATGAAATTTGCTTCTCTTAGAGGCTCCGCAAGCCCGATCGGATGAAATTTGCTTCTCTTAAAGGCTCCCCAACCCAAATCTGGGGATCGGTTTACATGGGGGCTATATATAATTATTGACCGATGTGGACCAATTTTTTGTAGTTGTTAGACATACTTACACAATGTACCAATTTTCAGCCGGTTCGGATGAAATTTGCTTTTCTTAGAGGCTCTGCAAGCCAAATCGGGCGATCGGTTTATATGGGGGCTATATATAATTATGGAGCGATGTGGACCAATTTGTGCATGGTTGTTACAGATCATATGCTGACACCATGTATCAAATTTCAGATGGATGGGATGAAATTTTCTTCTCTTAGTGTCCCCGCACGCCAAATCTGGGGGTCCGTTTATATGGGGGCTATACGTAAAAGTGGTCCGACATGGCCCATTTGCAATACCATCTGACCTACATCAATAACAACTACTTGTGCCAAGTTTCAACTCGATAGCTTGTTTCGTTCGGAAATTAGCGTGATTGCAACAGACGGACGGACGGACATGCTTAGATCGACTCAGAATTTCACCACGACCCAGAATATATATACTTTATGGGGTCTTAGAGCAATAAAGGGTGATACGGTCAAAATTTGGTCAATATAAACTTGACGTATTTCTTTCAATTTTGCATTTAAAAAACCTGAACACCCCTAATTTTGAAGGTGTGTGTGTGTAGAATGTTGCTCTTATTTTGATTTTGGAATTCACTCTTCAGTTGTCAAAATGCCGTCCAAGCAAGATGAGCAGCATATCAAAATTTTGCTCGCGCATCGCGAAAATCCGAGCTACTCGCACGCAAAGCTGGCAAAATCGCTAAAAGTTGCCAAATCAACCGTTACAAATGTAATTAAAGTGTTTGGGAACGTTTGTCGACAGCCAGGAAGTCTGGATCGGGGGGAAATCGAAAACCGGAAGCCGCTGAGACGACAAAGAGAGTTGCCGGTAGTTTCAAGCGAAACCCTAACCTCTCTCTCCGAGATGCCGCAAATAAGCTCGGTGTATCGTCTACAACCGTGCATCGAGCCAAAAAACGAGCCGGACTATCGACTTACAAGAAGGTAGTGACTCCAAATCGCGATGATAAACAAAATACGACGGCCAAAGCGCGATCCCGGAGGCTGTACACGACGATGCTGACGAAGTTTGACTGCGTGGTAATGGACGACGAAACCTACGTCAAAGCCGACTACAAGCAGCTTCCGGGACAGGAGTTTTATACGGCAAAAGGAAGGGGAAAGGTAGCAGATATTTTCAAGCACATAAAACTGTCAAAGTTCGCTAAGAAATATCTGGTTTGGCAAGCCATCTGTACCTGTGGCTTGAAAAGCAGCATTTTCATAGCTTCCGGTTCTGTTAACCAAGAAATTTACGTGAAAGAGTGTTTGAATAAACGTCTGCTGCCTTTCCTGAAGAAACACGGTTGTTCCGTACTGTTTTGGCCGGATTTGGCATCTTGCCATTACGGTAAAAAGGCCATGGAGTGGTACGCCGCCAACAACGTGCAGGTGGTTCCCAAGGACAAAAACCCTCCCAACACGCCAGAGCTCCGCCCAATTGAGAAATACTGGGCTATTGTCAAGCGGAACCTAAAGAAGACCAAAAAAACTGCTAAGGACCAGCAGCAGTTCTGCGGCGAAGAAGGTGGACAAGGTGGCTGTACAAAATCTGATGGCAGGTGCCAAGCGTGAGGCCCGGCAATTCGGATTTGGAAAAGTGAAAGCCTAACTGAATATTTTTCCTGAATTTTATACTAATTGAACTTGAAAAAGAAATTTAATTTGATTTTTTAAATAAACAATTTCACCGATTTACACGCGTTTTCCCTTGACCAAATTTTGACCGTATCACCCTTTATTTCGATGTGTTACAAACGGAATGACAAAGTTAATATACCCCCCATCCTATGAACTACAGAGTGGTTAAAATGGTAATAATTTGATTCCAACGATTTGTTCTTTCTTTTTAGTTCGTTTATGATTTTTCGAGAAGAATGAATTTCGTACATGGTAGGTAAATATGCATAAATTTAAGTAAATTTTCGCACAAGGTAGTTTATTACTCCCGTAAAAGAGTCCACCTTTTTCTGTGCTTTCATGTAGAAATACACTGTGGTTCAATTAGATACAGATAACTTGAATACTTCGAAGTTAATGTTTTGTGAGTAAACAAATCCATGAAAACGCAAGGAGAATTAAAGAAAATCGATGAGTTTATATATATTTGCGATATGTTAATGGAGTAACAAACTAATCCTCTGGTGGTGGGTGTAGCAAGGAGTGTCTTTCAAGGCCTTATTATATCCACTACCATAGACCATACCATAGTTTGCCATTCCGTTTGTAACACATCGTATTATCAATATTCGACTATATACACAGCAAAATATTTCCAATTAAAATTTAATTGAATTTTCAGAAATATTCAATTAAAAATTTAATTAAGTCAAAAAATTTTTTAATTAAAACAAAAATCAATCATAAAAAGTAATAGTATCAATTAATTTTTTAATTGACTTCGATGGCTGATGCTATCATTTTGAAGACATTTCAATTAGAAATTAATTGGATAAATTAATTTCGTGGTTGAATCCAAAATATTTTTATTTTTTATTTTTTTTTTTTTTTTTGGTGTAAAGTATACATATTCTATATAAAAGAGAGGTATGCCGAATACGGTATGTATCGGTCCATGTTAGGTATAGCTCCCATATAGACCGATTTTTTGGTTTGACTTTTTGGGCGTTATTGTCTGTACTCTCAATACGACTCAATTTTTATCCGATTTGGCTGTATTTCAAAATGTAGGGCTTTTTTAGATTCACAAAAATTTAGTTAATTATGTCAATGATTGAAAATTTTAAAATGTTTAATCAAAAAAATAATTGATACAATGAACTTTTTATTCAAACTCGGAAGACTAAGTCCATAAAAAATGTGACGCATTTTTATACCCACCACCATAGAATGGTGACGGGGGTATAATAAGTATTTTAATTCCGTTTGTAACACATCGAAATATCGATTTCCGACTATATAAAGTATATATATTCTTGATCAGGGAGAAATTCTAAGACGATATAACCATGTCCGTCTCTCTGTCTGTCTGTTGTAATCACGATAGCTCAATAATGGAGCTATCGTCCTGAAATTTCGCGCAGAATCGTCTTTTGTCTGCACGCAGTTCAAGTCCGAAGATGGTCCAGGTTTTGATATAGCTCCCATATAAACAGGGTTGGCCTGTCACAAACTGTGACTTTTGCGACATACATTTGCGACGGTATAATACGTATGTCGCAAAAGTCGTAAACCTACTGTAGAAAACCTAATAGAAGAAATCCTGAACATTTTTTAATTTAGTTTGACAGCATTCGCTGTGAGTTTCTGCAGAAATTTGTGAACGTTTTCCCACGGTCAAGCCTATTATCTTAGGTGGTATCGAAATTCCCGTTGGTGAGTGTGCAAAATACCTTGGGGTTATATTGGACAGGAGACTGAACTTAAAGCTAAGAAAGGACGAGAAAATCCACGGTTACCCTGTACTCGTGCAAAAGGCAATAGGGAAAATGTGGGGACTAAACCCTTCTCTTCGCACATACCATCGTCTTGGATATCATCCAATTTGCTGCCTAGCTGACGCGACTAAAGTATTTTGAGTTTGCGACTTTTGTTACCTTTTCTACATTTACGACACGTATGTGACGTTTATGACGTTTACAACTTTGCGACAGTCGCAAACCTAAAAAAATTTGATACAGACCATCTCTGCATATAAACCGATTGCCCGATTTGGGTTCTTGGGCTTATCGAAACCGTAGTTTTTATCCAATTTGCCTGAAATTGGAAATCTAGAGGTATTTTACGACCATAAAGAGGTGTACCGAAAATGGTGAGTATCGGACCATGTTTTGGTATAGCCCCCATATAGATGATTTTACTTGTAGGGCTTCTAGAATCCGTAGTTTCTATCCAATTTGCCTGAAATTAGATATCTAGAGGTATTCTAGAACCATAAAGATGTGTGCCGAAAATGGTGAGTACCGGTCTATGTTGTGATATAGCCCCCATATAGACCTATCTGCCGATTTTATTTCCTGGGGGTCTAGAATCCGTAGTTTTTATCTAATTTACCTGAAATTGGAAATCTAGAGGTATTCTAGGACCATAAAGAGGTATGCCGAATATATTGTGAATCGGTACAGTTTTTGATATAGCCCCCTTATAAACCGGCCCTACGATTTGGGGTCTAGATTCTAGAACTACAATTACACACAAAATTTTTTTTCTGATTCAATCACGAAATTAATTGATCCAATTAATTTTTTAATTGAAATGTCTTCAATCACAGAAATGATAGTATCAATTAAAAAATTAATTGAAGGTCAATTAAAAATTAATTGATCCAATTAAAAAACTAATTGATACTATTAATTTTTGTGATTGATTTTTGTTTCAATTAAAAAATTTTTTGATTCAATTAAATTTTGAATTGAATAGTTTTTAAAACTCAATTAAAATTTTAATTGGAAATTTTTTCGTTAAATGTTTTTCTGTGTAGATATGCCGAATATTGTGTGTATCCCTTCATGTTTTTGGCATAGGCCCCATTAGCACGATCTCCCGATTTAACTCCTTCTATAAATTATAGTTTGTATCCGAATTGCCACAAATTGAAAATATACTGCCATTTTAGTATGTACAAGTATGTACTGCTGTACATACGTTACCTGTTATACCCTAAACCACATAGTGGTCAGGGTATAATAATTTTGATCTGCCAAAAAATGTGCCTGCAGAAATATTGATTTTAGACCCCATAAAATATATACCGATCGACTCAGAATCATCTGCTGAGTCGATCTAGCGCATGGTGTCCGTCCTACCGTCTATCCATGTATTTGTTGTTCGCTGGATTCCCTTCGCAATTATTAAACGATTTTGATGAAATTTAGTACTGGGCGTTTTTTGGGAACAAGGACGAACGCTATTGAATTTGGAAATCGGATCAAATTTAGATATAGCTCCCATATATATGTATCGCCCGATTTCAACAAATGGGTTCACGTGCCGCGTTTTTTCAAACGGATCGTCACCAAATTTGGCAAAAGGTAATCTTTTCCATCGCCCTTCAAACCTGCAAAATTTCATCCAAATCGGTTCAGATTTAGATATAGCTCTCATATATATGTATTGCCCGATTTTCCCAAATTTGGCCACAAAACCTTTATTTATCAACCGATCTTACTCAAAGTTGGCTAAATATAATCCCCTATAGCACTAACCATATGTGCAAAAAATCATCGAAATCGGTTCAGATTTAGCTATAGCTCCCATATATATGTACCGCCCGATTTTTTTAAATTTGCCCATAAAACCCTTATTTACCAACCGATCTTACCCAAATCTGGCTAAATGTAGTCTTCTATAGCCGATCTTACTAAAAGTTGGCTAGATCCAGTCCTCTATAGTACTAACTATATGTGCAAATCCCGAGGTATTTGAAATTGACAAATATGGTATGTATCGGTACATCTTTCGATGTAGCCCCATATGGACCGATCTCCTGATTTGATTTCTTGACTTTTAGACACCGCAATATATACTTGTTCAGTTTGAATTGGGTTTCGACCTTTTTTATGGCCTTATACGCATAATCCCGTACTCACCTCAAATATTACTACTCAAACTTTCAAAGAGTACCTCTTTACAATTGGAAGAACCCTTTTCAAAATTTTTATGTGATCCCAGTGTACGACAATGAAGAACGTCAAATTTAATTTGTAATGGCATCCATGAAAACTATTGAAATCTGTTTCAATTAAAATCATTTGCACTTCGTTTATTTCTTGTGCTACACATCAGTGTTCGGGCCATCTCGTCATCATCATCATCATGGAAAAAATTATTTCTCTTGCGTAAATATGTAAATGTGTTTGTCTTCTTTTCCGTTGCTTGACCCTGAAATGCGAAAAAGAATGCGATACAAAAATTTCATTTAAATCATAAGTTAATGAATGAAATGGAAGTTATTACACTTCTCTCTAGGCATGCAACATGAGAAATTTTTCGATTTCCTCTCAGATAGAAGCATATTTCATATAAAGGACAGACGTTGAAAAGTTGTTAAAGACAATCGAATTTTATACGCGTCTTTTGTAAATGTCCATTGGTCCAATATCCATCCATGCTATTAACAAATTTCAATTTTCGAATTGTAAAGGTCTTGTCCAGTGACAAAAACAAAAACACAAATAAATGTAAATCGAGCTGCATATTGCTGTGTTTACGTGACAATGGAAATTTTCATTTGATTTTTTAATTAAAAAATCTCAAACATTGTCACTGGGCATTTTTTCATAGGCTATGAATATTGAAATTCAAATTGATACACACTTTTTAATTCACAATAAAATTTAGATTGGTTTTCACGTTTACATTGACAATTCAATCCATTGTGATATCACATTAACTAAAAGTTTATTTATTAATTAAATTATAAACAAGTCCATACGGCCGCAAGTTCGGCCAGGCCGAATCTACCCACCACCATGGATTGCGTAGAAACTTCTACGAAAGACTGTGATTTAGTCCATACATGGTATATATTAGACAAAAAAGTTATGTGGTATTTATTAGACAAACTAGGTATGTATAGGTAAGTCTACAAATAATTACGAATCGATATGGACTTTTGCACGGTACTTAGAGAGCCAGAATTGAAATATGAGGGTCGCTTATATGGGGCTATATACAATTATGAACTTGATATAGACCAATTTTTGTGTGATTGGGGATCGATTTATCTGAGGGCTATATATAACTATAGACGATCATATACTAACACAATGTACCAAATTTCAACTGACTCGGATGAAATTTACTCCTCCAAGAGGCTCCAAACCCAAATCTCGGGATCGGTTTATATGGAGGGCTATATATGATTATGGACTGATATGGACCAATTCCTGCATGGTTGTTGGATACCATATACTAACATCACGTACCAAATTTCAACCAGATCGGATGAATTTTGCTTCTCCAAAAGGTACTGGAGGTAAAATCTGGGGATCGGTTTATATGGGGGCTATATATAATTATGGACTGATATGAACCAATTCCTGCATGGTTGTTGGATACCATATACTAACATCACGTACCAAATTTCAACCGAATGGCAAGAATTTTGCTCTTCCAAGGGGCTCTGGAGGTCAAATCTGGGGATCGGTTTATATGGGGCCTATATATAATTATGGACCGATATCGATCAATTTTTGCATGGGAGTTTGAGGCCATATATTAACACCACATACCAAATTTCAACTGAATCAGATGAATTTTGGTCTTCCAAGAGGTTCCGGAGGTCAAATCTGGTGATCGGTTTGTATGGGGGCTATATATAATTATGAACCGATGTGGTCCAATTTTTGAATGATTGTTATAGACCACATACTAACATCACGTACAAAATTTCAGCCGGATCGGATGAAATTTGCTTCTCTTAGCGGCCTCGCAAGCCAAATCGGGGGATCGGTTTATATGGGGGCTATATATAATTATGGACCGATGTCGACCAATTTTTGCATGGTTATTAGAGACCATATACTAACACCATGTACCAAATTTCAGCCGGATCGGATGACATTTGTTTGTCTTAGGGGCCTCGCAAGCCAAATTGGGGGATCGGTTTATATGGGGGCTATATATAATTATGGACCGATGTGGACCAATTTTTGCATGGTTGTTAGAGACCGTATACTATCACCATGTACCAAATTTCAGCCGGATCGGATGAAATTTGCTTCTCTTAGAGGCCTCGCAAGCCAAATTTTGGGGTCCGTTTATATGGGGGCTATACGTAAAAGTGGACCGATATGGCCCATTTGCAATATCGTCCGACCTACATCGATAACAACTACTTGTACCAAGTTTCAAGTCGATAGCTTGTTTCGTTCGGAAGTTAGCGTGATTTCAACAGACGGACGGGCGGACGGACACGCTCAGATCGACTCAGAATTTCACCACGACCCACAATATATATACTTTATGGGGTCTTATAGCAATATTTCGATGTGTTACAAACGGAATGACAAAGTTAATATACCCCCCATCCTATGGTGGTGGGTATAATAACATTGAAAGCTTTGACTGCTAGGGTCTTAAGCTTGACTAAAAATTCCTTTAGCACATACATGTACTCGGAATGGCAATTTTATTATATACACATTACCATCCTACACCGCAAAAAATATTGTCGTGAGGTCAAAGATTTCATGTCTTTAAAATACGAATGCTAATTTTGCTTAGCATTTCTCTAATATAAATCTTTTTTCGTTGTCCAAAGGTTAGGTTAGGTAAGGAGGCAGTCCAATGTATCAGGCTCACTTAGACTATTCAGTCCATTGTGATATCACATTGGTGAACTTCTCTCTTATCACTGAGTGCTGCCCGATTCCATGTTAAGCTCAATGACAAGGGACCTCCTTTTTATAACCAAGTCCGAACGGCATTCCACATTGCAGTGAAACCACTTAGAGAAGCTTTGAAACCCTCAGAAATGTCACCAGCATTACTGAGGCGGGATAATCCACTGCTGAAAAACTTTTTGGTGTTCGGTCGAAGCAGGAATCGAACCCACGATCTTGTGTATGCAAGGCGGGCATGCTAACTATTGCACCACGGTGGCTCCAAAAGTCGATAAATTTTATCAAACTAGGGCCCGATACTCACCATTTTCGGCACACATCTTTACGGCACCAAAATACTCCTACTTTTCAAATTTGAGGCAAATTGGATAAAAACTACGGTCTCTATAAGCTCAAAACCCCAAATCGGCAGTTCGGTTTATATGGGGACTATATCAAAACCTGGACCGATATAGCCCATCTTCGAACTTGATCTGCCTGCAGACAAAAGACGAGTTTGTGCAAAATTTCACCACGATAATTTCATTATTGAAGACTGTAGCGTGATTACAACAGACAGACGGACATATCATTTATTTATTTATTATTTATTTTTATCATCTTAGAATTTCTCCCTGATCAAGAATATATATACTTTATATAGTCGGAAATCGACATTTCGATGTGTTACAAATAGAATGACAAACTTATTATACCCCCTTCACCATTCTATGGTGGTGTGTATAAAAACGATTTTGTATAAAGGGTGATACGGTCAAAATTTGGTCAAGGGAAAACGCGTGTAAATCGGTGAAATCGTTTATATAAAAAATCTAATTAAATTTCTTTTTCAAGTTCAATTAGTATAAAATTCAGGAAAAATATTCAGTTAGGCTTTCGCTTTTCCAAATCCGAATTGCCGGGCCTCACGCTTGACACCTGCCATCAGATTTTGTACAGCCACCTTGTCCACCTTCTTCGCCGCAGAAAGCCAGTTTGACTTGAACTGCTGCTCGTCCTTAGCAGTTTTTTTGGTCTTCTTTAGGTTCCGCTTGACAATAGCCCAGTATTTCTCAATTGGGCGGAGCTCTGGCGTGTTGGGAGGGTTGGCGGCACGTTGTTGGCGGCGTACCACTCCATGGCCTTTTTACCTTAATGGCAAGATGCCAAATCCGGCCAAAACAGTACGGAACAACCGTGTTTCTTCAGGAAAGGCAGCAGACGTTTATTCAAACACTCTTTCACGTAAATTTCTTGGTTGAGCGTCCCGGAAGCTATGAAAATGCTGCTTTTCAAGCCACATGTACAGATGGCTTGCCAAACCAGATATTTCTTTGCGAACTTTGACAGTTTTATGTGCTTGCAAATATCTGCTACCTTTCCCCTTCCTTTTGCCGTATAAAACTCCTGTCCCGGAAGCTGCTTGTAGTCGGCTTTGACGTAGGTTTCGTCGTCCATTACCACGCAGTCAAACTTCGTCAGCATCGTCGTGTACAGCCTCCGGGATCGCGCTTTGGCCGTCGTATTTTGTTTATCATCGCGATTTGGAGTCACTACCTTCTTGTAAGTCGATAGTCCGGCTCGTTTTTTGGCTCGATGCACGGTTGTAGACGATACACCCAGCTTATTTGCGGCATCTCGGAGAGAGAGGTTAGGGTTTCGCTTGAAACTACCGGCAACTCTCTGTGTCGTCTCAGCTGCTTCCGGTTTTCGATTTCCCCCCGATCCAGACTTCCTGGCTGTCGACAAACGTTCCCCCAAACACTTTAATTACATTTGTAACGGTTGATTTGGCAACTTTTAGCGATTTTGCCAGCTTTGCGTGCGAGTAGCTCGGATTTTCGCGATGCGCGAGCAAAATTTTGATACGCTGCTCTTCTTGCTTAGACGGCATTTTGAAAACTGAAGAGTGAATTCCAAAATCAAAATAGGAGCAACATTCTACACAAACACACCTTCAAAATGAGGGGTGTTCAGGTTTTTAAATGCAAAATTGAAAGAAATACGTTAAGTTTATATTGACCAAATTTTGACCGTATCACCCTTTACTTAGTCTGTTTCTCGACTCGAAATCAATACCAAAATCTTTGGTGCTTTTCAGTGCTTAACAAATCTGCTGAATTTGGTAGTTTAAACGATATGTCATCGGTAACTCAAAACTAGTATGCACTTTAAGTCACCTATTTTCGATGTAATTAATTTGTTACCATATAATACATTTATTTAGTTCAGATTGGTAAAACAGAAGTTTACGGTGCCCTAATATCCCAGATGAGACAGTCTCCTTACACGCATCAAAGGTAACTGAATTAGAATATGCACCATCATTGAATTTAATTAAAGGAGAAATTACATCACATGCTTATTCTATTCATGTCGCTGTTTATCCATTGTTTCACAGCAAACAATACCAGCGTAATGGATGTGAGCTTAACCATAAGACTCAGAATCCATACAATGGAAATGAAAGGAAACCAAAAATAGCGGCAATGAATATTGAGACTGCATACAATTTACAGTCAAATAAAATGCTCAAAATTAACGACTATGTAACTTTCAATGCTCATCACAAAAGAACACCTCCCCCCACCCCCCAAAAAAAAACAAAGAAAGTACAAATTTTAAGAAAGATAAATACACGACCAAACTTCATCTCGGCAACTTGACTGTGAACTTTGTTATGCCATCTTTCTATTGTAAGATAAGTCGACTTGAGTTTTCTTACAATGGAATGGAATGGTCATCCCATCGATCTCAAACGACCTCCGGGCCATTGTAAGATATATCCCCATATATACCAGGGTCTTTCGATTTAACTTCGTGAGTTGATAGAAGACGAACTCATTTTCCAAATTGCCAAAAATCTTTAGTAAAATTTTCCGAGTTTACTTCCGGAATGAGCATTCGAGTAATGCGGGTAAAAATCTAGAGAAATTAGATTTGAAATCAAACTAAAAGTGTGATTTCAACCGATCTTCTTGCACACGGAGACGAGAAGTTAAGACTCCTGTAGAACACTATAAAAAATAGTTCCTGCGTACACTCACAAAAATTTACTTTCATCCAAAGATTTTGACCCTCCCGTAAATATTTTTGTATTGATCCTGAGCCAAAGATTCGCCCTCCTTAATATAAGAAATTTTTTTGGAGCTTTTTTGGCTTTAAATCTAGGATCAATAAAATTAAAATTACTAAACAGATCTCATTTATGGAATTTTCAATTTCTTTTTGCAATATATTAATAAAAACAAGTATATACGGCCGTAAGTTCGTATCTTATGTACCCTCCACCATGGATTGCGTAGAAACCTCTACTACAGACTGTCATCCACAATCGAATTGCTTGGGTTAAAACTCGTAACACTGGTTTCTTTGACAAAATTTTCTACAGAAATAAAATTTTGACAAAATTTTCTATAGAAATGAAACCTTGACAAAATTTTCTATAGAAATAAAATTTTGACAAATTTTTCTATAGAAATAAAAATTTGACAAAATTTTCTATAAAATAAAAACTTGACAAAATTTTCTATAGAAATAAAATGTTGACAAAATTTTCTATGGAAGTAAAATGTTAACAAAATTTTCTATAGCAATATAATTTTGACAAAAATTTCTATAGAAATAAAATGTTGACAAAATATTGTATAGAAATAAAGTTATGGTAGATTATTTTTGGCGATATGGACCAATTTTTGTGTAATAAGTCATCGGCTATATATAACTAAAGACCGATATGGACCAATTTTTACATGGCTGTATATTGACAAAATGTACCAAATTTCAACCGTATCGGATGACTTTTGCTCCTCCAAGAGGTTCCGGACGTCAAATCTGGGGACGGTTTATATGGGAACTATATATAATTATGGACCGATATGGACCAATTTTTGCATGGTTGTTAGAGACCATATACTAACACCATGTACCAAATTTCAACTGGATCGGATGAATTTTGCTCTTCCAAGAGGCTCCGGAGTTCAAATCTGGGGATCGGTTTATATGGGGGCTATATATAATTATGGACCGATATGGACCAATTTTTGTATGGTTATGAGAGGCCGTAAACTAACATCAGGTACCAAATTTCAACCGGATCGGATGAATTTTGCCCCTCCAAGAGGCTCCGGAGGTCAAATCTGGGGATCGGTTTATATGGGGGCTATATATAATTATGGACCGATATGGACCAATTTTTGCATGGTTGTTAGAGACCATATACTAACATCAGGTACCAAATATCAATCGGATAGGATGAATTTTGCCCCTCCAAGAGGCTCCGGAGTTCAAATCTGGGGATCGGTTTATATGGGGGCTATATATAATTATGGACCGATATGGACCAATTTTTACATGGTTGTTAGAGACCGTATACTAAGACCACGTACCAAATTTCAACCGGATCGGATGAATTTTGCTGCTCCGGGAGGCTCCCCAAGCCAAATTTGGCGATCGGTTTATATGGGGGCTATACGTAAACGTGGTCCGATATGGCCCATTTTCAATGCCATCCGACCTACATCAATAACAACTACTTGTGCCAAGTTTCAAGGCGATAGCTTGTTTCGTTCGGAAGTTAGCGTGATTTCCACAGACGGACGGACAGCCGGACAGACGGACGGACGGACGGACAAGCTTAGATCGACTCAGAATTTCACCACGACCCAGAATATATATACTTTATGGGGTCTTAGAGCAATATTTCGATGTGTTACAAACGGAATGACAAAGTTAATATACCCCCATCCTATGGTGGAGGGTATAAAAACAAGTATATACGGCCGTAAGTTCGGCAATGCCGAATCTTATGTACCCTCCACCATGGATTGCGTAGAAACTTCTATGAAAGACTGTCATCCACAATCGAATTAATTGGGTTGTGGTATCTTAAAACTTCTTAACATCGTTTTCTAAATTGTGGGTTAGTCCATACGTGGTATATATTAGACAAAAAAGGTGTGTATAGGTAAGTCTACAAATAATTACGAATCGATATGGACTTTTGCACGGTACGTAGAGAGCCGGAATTGAAATATGGGGGTTATATACAATTATGAACTTGATATGGACCAATTTTTGTGTGATTGGGGATCGATTTATCTGAGGGCAATATATAACTACACACAAAAAAAAATTTTGATTTCAATCACGAAAATCGCGGATTCAATCATTTTTTTAATTGAAATGTCTTCAATCACGAAAATGATAGTATCAATCACCCATTTTGATTGAAAACCAACACGATTTTCAATTAAAAATTTAATTGACTTTTGTAACGGAATCAATTAATTGTGTGATTGAATCAATTAAAAACGTGATTGATTTTTAACATAAATTCAATCACAGTTTTAATTGAATCAATTAAAATTTTAATCAATTTCGCGACAAAAATCAATCAACTATTTGATTCATTCAATTAAATAATTAATTGAAATTGGCTATAAATTTCAATCAAAAAATTTATATATTGCGCCCCCAAAATCACATTTAGTTTTATTTGAAATAAAAGAAAATATGTGTTCCTTATAAAATATATTTAATATTTTATTATTTTTTGAATTATGCATTGGACAAATAAATTTGGTTCTTGTCATTTGTGTTTTGTTCTAACATAACTTACACATACAATTACTATCAATAACAACTATAGGGTGAAAAAATAGACTATATAAATCATTATCTTCCTTATCATAATAACCATGTCAGCATGTTCCTTCTAATATGTAAATGCGCCTAGATTTCCAATAAATCAGCAGCCTGTAAGCTAAATTAGTTTTTCTGAAAGTAAACAGTATAATTCGAATTTAATTTTGTTTAATTAAAAGTTAATTTTGCTAAAACTTACCTGCATAGAATATCAAGTTAAATTCTTAGTTCCAGGTTGCAGATTTATAATCTTCTTTTGCAGTTGTAGTCTTCTAGCATAAAAAGGTATATTAAGGAGCTCGGTAATAATTAATTAATTTTAGTACAATTCCTTTCCAAAATTTCCACACATTGAAATCGTCTATTAAAACTTGAACCAATCAAAGACAAAAATAATGGCAAAACAATGAAATTTTTGGTATTATGTTTATTATACTTTGCAAATGGAAATAGAAAAAAATATAAATGGAAAATACATATTTTTTTATTATTTTCGGATATTTTTCATATTTTGAAATTCAAAAGAAAGAACTTTTTTACCATTACATAATTCAGCTCATTAGTTTATATATCAGATTTACTGCTCTCTACTTGGGTTCAAACTGAAAAAGGCAGGTAAAACAAAAATACAATTTAATGCCAACGCTACTTCGCAACTTCAAGACCCAACAACAACAAGACCCAACAAACCCATACCGCTCTTGGTTTTAAGAAAACTAGGAGTGAAAAAATTATAATTTTAAAAGATCAATATGGTACCCACCTTTTGATTGCTAACATATTCGTATATTCTTATATATTTGATAAAATGATGGAGTTGATTGATTGACCAATTTCACGGAATAAAATTGCTCACTAAAATAAATGAATAAAAAATATATTATTTTAGTTTGTTTAATGTAAACAGGCTTCAATAGAAAACGGTATTCACATTTCACAATGTCTTACCTTCAATAAACGTAGATTGTTTTCCCATTTTTACAATACCACAAAACACAAACACAGGTAATTTCTAATGCGTTCTCGCGTTCTCTCATATATTTTTTCAAACGTTTACCACATGACCATTTGTTGTTGCACACTTTATTTATTTCAACCCTTTGCTTTGATTTGTTGTTGCGTTGAAAATATTTATGCACACATTTTGAATGCAGCAGACAGAATGTCGCCAATCATGTTTTTCAATTTACGCGAAAAACAAAAACCCAACCGTTCGTTACGAGTTACTTCCACAAACTGATCTCTCCATCACACATTCTTTTATAAATACCCATTCTCTTGTTCTCTTTTCGCTCTTTCGCTCTTTCCATTGCTCAAAATTATTCAATTTCAATCACAAAGGTGATTGGATCAATCAAATGTGTAATTGGAAACGGAAAATTTTTCAATCACGTTTGTAATTGAAAATTATTTCCGAATTGATTAACAAATTGATTGAATCAATTAATATTTTAATTGGAAACGTAACAAATATCAATCATTTTTTAAATTGGTTTTTATTCGGATTTGATTAAATAATTAATTGAATCAATTAACATATTAATTGAATCCGTTTCCAAATTCAGTTAAATGTTTAATTGAAAAAAAATTTGGTGATAATTTTTTGTGTGTATAGACCGATATGGATGAAATTTGCTCCTCCAAGTGGCTCCAAAACCAAATCTCGGGATCGGTTTATATGGGGGCTATATATGATTATGGACTGGTATGGACCACTTTTGGCATGGTTGTAAAATATCATGTACTAACATCACGTACCAAATTTCAACCGAATCGGATGAATTTTGCTCTTCCAAGGGGCTCTGGAGGTCAAATCTGTGGATCGGTTTATATGGGGGCTATATATAATTATGGACCGATTTCGACCAATTTTTGCATGGGTGTTTGAGGCCATATATTAACACCACATACCAAATTTCAACCGAATCGGATGAAATAGGCTTCTCTTAGAGGATCGGCAAGCCAAATTGTGGGTCCGTTTATATGGGGGCTATACGTAAAAGTGGACCGATATGGCCCATTTGCAATACCATCCGACCTACATCAATAACAACTAGTTGTGCCAAGTTTCAAGTCGATAGCTTGTTTCGTTCGGAAGTTAGCGTGATTTCAACAGTCGGACGGACGGACGGACATGCTCAGATCGACTCTGAATTTCACCACGACCCAGAATATATATACTTTATGGGTCTTAGAGCAATATTTCGATGTGTTACAAATGGAATGACAAAGTTAATATACCCCCATCCTATGGTGGAGGGTATTAAAAAAAAATAAATAATTTTCGATTTATCCTACTATGGCTTAGATGTGGCAATGTATGCCAGACATTTTACATGTGAGTGTATGTGTGTTGTTGAATTTGTGTTAGCATGAGTTTTGTAAATTTATGGATGTATGCCTATGTGTTTCTGTGATCCTTGTAGGCATCATTCAAAGTTTTGTTGAAATGTCTCTTTAAAACAATATAAACATGACACATTTATCAACTTTTTAGACTCATTGTTGTTTGTAGTCGTCCCTGTAGTCTGTTGGCAAGGCGAAGGATGTTATGTCATGGCTTTCTTTTTTATACCCACCACCATAGGATGGGGGGGGGTCATATTACCTTTGTCATTCCGTATGTAACACATGGAAGTATTGTTCTAAGACCCCATAGTATATATATTCTGGGTCGTGGTGACATTTTGAGTCGATCTAAGCATGTCCGTCCATCCGTCCGACCGTTCGTCTGTTGAAATCACGCTAACTTCCGAACGAAACAAGCTAACGACTTGAAACTTGGCAAAAATTGGTCCATATCGGTCCATAATTATATATATGGTCCCCATATAAACCGATCCCCAGATTTGACCTCCGGAGCCTATTGGAGAAGCAAAATTCATCCGATCCGGTTGAAATTGGTATGAGGCGTAAGTATATGACAACCATGCAAAAATTGGTCCATATCGGTTCATAATTATATATGGCCCCCATATAAACCGATCCCCAGATTTGATCTCCGGAGCCTATTGGAGAAGCAAAATTCATCCGACCCGGTTGAAATTTGGAACATGGTGTAAGTATATGGCCGCTAACAACCATGCCAAAATTGGTCCGTATAGGTCTATAGTTATGTATAGCCGATCTACAAAAATTGTATTTCTATAGAAAATTTTGTCAAAATTGTATTTCTATAGAAAATTTTGCCAAAATTTTATTTCTATAGAAAAATTTGTCAAGATTTTATTTGTATAGAAATTTTTGTCAAAATTTTATTTCTATAGAAAATTTTGTCATAATTTTATTTCTATAGAAAATATTGTCAAAATTTTATTTCTATAGAAAATAGTGTCAAAATTTTATTTCCATAGAAAAATTTCTCAAAATTTTATTTTTTATAGAAAATTTTGATAAAATTTTATTTCATTGTTGTTGTTTTTTTTATATTTCAGCTTAAAACCATGCATTGACTAGACTACAAGTGTAGCTTAACCAACCTCTGTTGGTCAATGCATGGTTTTAAGCTGAAATTAAAAAAAAAAAAACAAGTATATACGGCCGTAAGTTCGGCCAGGCCGAAGCTTATGTACCCTCCACCATGGATTGCGTAGAAACTTCTACTGAAGACTGTCATCCACAATCGAATTACTTGGGTTGCGGTAACACTTGCCGATGGCAAGGTATCTTAAAACTTCCTAACACCGTCTTCTAAATTACAAGGTAGTCCATATGTAGTATATATTAAACTAAAAAAGGCCGATTAAATACGTATATAATTAAGTTTAAAGTTTCTATAGAAATAAAATTTTGACAACATTTTCTATAGAAGTAAAATTTAGAAAAAAATTTTCTATAGAGATAAAATTTGGAAAAAATTTTCTATAGAAAAAAAATTTTGAAAAATTTTCTATAGAAATAAAATTTTGACAAAATTTTCTATAGAAATAAAATTTTGACAACATTTTCTATAGAAATAAAATTTTGACAAAATTTTCTATAGAAATAAAATTTGGACAAAATTTTCTATAGAAATAAAATTTTGACAAATTTTGCTATAGAAATAAAATTTGGACAAATTTTTCTATGGAAATAACATTTTGACAATGTTTTCTATAAAAATAAAATTTTGGTAGATTATTTTTGGCTCGAGTGGCAACCATGATTATGAACCGATATGGACCAATTTTTGTGTGATTGGGGATCGGCTATATATAACTATAGACCGACATGGACCAATTATGGCATGGTTATAAGCGGCCTTATACTAACACCATGTTCCAAATTTCAACCGGGTCGGATGATTTTTGCTCCTCCAAGAAGCTCCAGAGGACAAATCTGGGGATCGATTTATATGGGGGCTATATGTTATTATGGACCGATATGGACCACTTTTGGCATGGTTGTTAGAGACAATATACTAACACCACGACCAAATTTCAATCGGATCGGATGACCTTTGCTCCTCTAAGAGGCTCCGGAGGTCAAATCTTGGGATCGGTTTATATGGGGGCTATATATAATTATGGGCCCATGTGGACCAATTTTTGCGTGGTCATTAGGAGCCACCGTGGTGCAATGGTTAGCATGCCCGCCTTGCATACACAAGGTCGTGGGTTCGATTCCTGCTTCGACCGCACACCAAAAAGTTTTTCAGCGGTGGATTATCTCACCTCAGTAATGCTGGTGACATTTCTGAGGGTTTCAAAGCTTCTCTAAGTGGTTTCACTGCAATGTGGAACGCCGTTCGGACTCGGCTATAAAAAGGAGGTCCCTTGTCATTGAGCTTAACATGGAATCGGGCAGCACTCAGTGATAAGAGAGAAGTTCACCAATGTGGTATCACAATGGACTGAACAGTCTAAGTGAGCCTGATACATCGGGCTGCCACCTAACCTAACCTAACCTAACCTAGAGAACACATACCAACACCATGTACCAAATTTCAGCCGGATCGGATGAAGTTTGGTTCTCTTAGAGGCTCCACAAGCCAAATCGGAGGATCGGTTTATATGGGGGCTATATGTAATTATGGACCGATATGGACCAATTTTTGCATGGTTGTTAGAGACCATATACTAACACCATGTACAAATGTCAGCCAGATCGGATGAAATTTGCTTCTTTTAGAGCAATCGCAAGCCGAATTTGGGGGTCCGTTTATATGGGGACTATACGTAAAAGTGGACCGATATGGACCAATTTTTGCATAGTTGTTAGAGACCATATACTTACACCATGTACCAAATTTCAGCAGGATCGGATGAAATTTACTCCTCTTAGAAGGCCTGCAAGCCAAATTGCTTTCAATACCATCCGACCTACATCAATAACAACTACTTGTGCCAAGTTTCAAGTCGATAGCTTGGTTCGTTCGGAAGTTAGCGTGATTTCAACAGACGGACGGACATGCTCAGTTCGACTCAGAATTTCACCACGACCCAGAATATATATACTTTATGGGGTCCTAGAGCAATATTTCGATGTGTTACAACGGAATGACATCGTGATTTTATACCCCCCATCCTATGGTGGAGGGTATAAAATCACGAACATTTACGTTGAAATTTGGAACATGGTGTTAGTATAAGGCCGCTTATAACCATGCCATAATTGGTCCATGTCGGCCTATAGTTATATATAGCCGATCCCCAATCACACAAAAATTGGTCCATATCGGTTCATAATCATGGTTGCCACTCGAGCCAAAAATAATCTACCAAAATTTTATTTTTATAGAAAACATTGTCAAAATGTTATTTCCATAGAAAAATTTGTCCAAATTTTATTTCTATAGAAAATTTTGTCAAAATTTTATTTCTATAGAAAATTTTGTCAAAATTTTATTTCTATAGAAAATTTTGTCAAAATTTTATTTCTATAGAAAATTTTGTCAAAATTTTATTACTATAGAAAATTTTGTCAAAATTTTATTTCCATAGAAAATTTTGTCAAAATTTTATTTCTATAGAAAATTTTGTCGAAATTTTATTTCTATAGAAAATTTTGTCAAAATTTTATTTCTATAGAAAATTTTTCAAAATTTTTTTTCTATAGAAAATTTTTTCCAAATTTTATTTCTATAGAAAATTTTTTCCAAATTTTACTTCTATAGAAAATGTTGTCAAAATTTTATTTCTATTAAACTTAATTAAACTTAATTATATAATATTAATTGCGAATGTGGTATATATTACGGTGTTAGGAAGTTTTAAGATACCTTGCCATCGGCAAGTGTTACCGCAACCCAAGTAATTCGATTGTTCATGACAGTCTTCAGTAGAAGTTTCTACGCAATCCATGGTGGAGGGTACATAAGCTTCGGCCTGGCCGAACTTACGGCCGTATATACTTGTTATTATTTAACATAGTTCCCTTCAAGAGCGATACAACGATTATAACGACCTTCCAATTTTTTGATACCATTTTGGTAGTACTCCTTCGGTTTTGCCTCAAAATAGGCCTCAGTTTCAGCGATCACCTCTTCATTGCAGCCAAATTTTTTCCCTGGGAACATCCTTTTGAGGTCTGAGAACAAGAAAAAGTCGCTGGGGGCCAGATCTGGAGAATACGGTGGGTGGGAAAGCAATTCGAAACCCAATTCATGAATTTTTGCCATCGTCCTCAATGACTTGTGGCACGGTGTGTTGTCCTGGTGGAACAACACTTTTTATACCCTCCACCATAGGATGGGGGGTATATTAACTTTGTCATTCCGTTTGTAACACATCGAAATATTGCTCTAAGACCCCATAAAGTATATACATTCTGGGTCGTGGTGAAATTCTGTGTCGATCTGAGCATGTCCGTCCGGCTGTTGAAATCACACTAACTTCCGAACGAAACAAGCTATCGACTTAAAACTTGGCACAAGTAGTTGTTATTGATGTAGGTCGGATGATATTGCAAATGGGCCATATCGGTCCACTTTTACGTATAACCCCCATATAAACGGACCCCCAAATTTGGTTGCGAGGCCTCTAAGAGAAGCAAATTTCATCCGATCCGGCTGAAATTTGGTACATGGTGTTAGTATATGGCCTCTAACAAACATGCAAAAATTGGTCCATATCGGTCCATAATTATATATAGCCCCCATATAAACCGATCCCCTATTTGGCTTGCGAGGCCTCTAAGAGAAGCAAATTTCATCCGATCCGGCTGAAATTTGGTACATTGGTGTTAGTATATGGTCTCTAACAAACATGCAAAAATTGGTCCATATCGGTCCATAATTATATATAGCCCCCATATAAACCGATCCCCCTATGTGGCTTGCAGAGCCTCTAAGAGAAACAAATTTCATCCGATCCGGCTGAAATTCGGTACATGGTGTTAGTATATGGTCTCTAACAACCATGCAAAAATTGGTCCATATCGGTCCATAATTATATATAGGCCCCATATAAACCGATCCCCCGATTTGGCTTTCGCAGCCTCTAAGAAAAACAAATTTGATCCGATCCGGCTGAAATTTGGTACATGATGTTAGTATATGGTCTCTAATAACCGTGCAAAAATTGTTCCATATCGGTCCACTTTTACGTATAGCCCCCATATAAACGGACCCCCAAATTTGGCTTGCGAGGCCTCTAAGAGAAGCAAATTTCATCTGATCAGATTTGACCCCCGGAGCACCTTGGAAGATCAAAATTCTAGCCATTCGGTTTAAATTTGGTACGTGATGTTAGTATATGGTATCCAACAACCATACAGGAATTGGTTCCTATCAGTCCATAATTATATATAGCTCCCATATAAACCGATCGCCAGATTTGACCTCCAGTGCCTTTTGGAGAAGCAAAATTCATCCGATCTGGTTGAAATTTGGTACGTGGTGGTAGTATATGATATTTAACAACCATGCCAAAAGTGGTCCATATCAGTCCATAATCATATATAGCTCCCATATAAACCGATCCCGAGATTTGGTTTTGGAGCCTCTTGGAGGGGCAAATTTCATCCGAGTGAGTTGAAATTTGTGGATGACAGTCTTTCGTAGAAGTTTCTACGCAATCCATGGTGGAGGGTACATAAGATTCGGCCTGGCCGAACTTACGGCCGTATATACTTGTTTTTTTTTTTTGAGGGTGTATCTGATAAAACATAGAATTTGGACGTGACTCACAAAAATCCTATCTTCGACCATTGTGAACCAATTTGGAACTTAGCCATCCAAGGAGATGAGTTACAGTACACATCGTGTGAAAATAGGTTTTCCTATATTCAGAAAGCTTCCCGCAATTTTCTCCACCAACCGATACTGTGCTTTGGCTAGCACTTGTGGACAGCTAGCTTCAATGAGTACTTCCTAGGGTGACATATACTAGGGTTCAGTCGACATGTAGGTTAGGTTATGTGGCAGCCCGATGTATCAGGCTCACTTAGACTATTCAGTCCATTGTGATACCACAGTGGTGAACTTCTCTCTTATCACTGGGTGCTGTCCGATTCCATGTTAAGCTCAATGACAAGGGACCTCCTTTTTATAGCCGAGTCCGAACGGCGTTCCACATTCCAGTGAAACCACTTAGAGAAGCTTTGAAACCCTCAGAAATGTCACCAGCATTACTGAGGTGGGATAATCCACCGCTGAAAAACTTTTTGGTAGGAATCGAACCCACGACCTTGGGTATGCAAGGCGGGCATGCTAACCATTGCACCACGGTGGCTCCCAGTCCCAGTCGACATGTACTCTACATATTTTTTTTTTTTTGAAAATAGTTCCCCATTGAAAGCATAGCCTTCGAATAACCCATGCGCATTTATTGTGCTAAAGAGCCAAAACTTCAGGAAGCAAATGTTAAACGCAACAATTGATGTGATCATAATGTTCTTATACAAAGTTTTGATGTTGGCAAACAAAATGGGGCGAATATACTTGGAAATTGAAAGCAAAGAAAATCAAATTTGCTTGGGAATGGTGAAATCCTTAGATGTACTACAAAGGAATGGAACTTTCCCACTGTATTCTTGTATTTCTTCTCTTCTCCCTTGGTTTTATGCCTCTTGTTAATGGTTAGTATAGTTTCTTATATCGATGTGTTGTTCCTGGGACTTATCTACGCTTCTTTGGCAATAGACTAGCGATGCCTAAAAGCTTTGTCATCATTAAATGACAACAAAGATGTTTTATTACAATTCGAAAGGAAAACTTTTTCCGAACAATTAAATCGTATATTTCTCCCATTTTAATTTCAATTTCATTCTCATTCCCAGGCCTTTGTGACTAGGCCGGATACAATGCTTAATGTATGTAGCGTGTCGTCGTGGGCTGTAGACAGATGAATTATTTGTGTTATTGCTCTAGGGATGCGTGCAGATAATTATTCTGCCAATGATGCTGTTTACCGTTCACCATAGAATATGTCTTTGTTGTCTCATTCCCGTATAGACATGGACGCCTACAAAGCACAAAACTGAAAAGTAATTTGTTTAAACAATTTTCTATGGAGGAATTTTATAAATTGGAATTCTTTGGAAGGCACAAGCATTTTGCGATAGCTTATTAATATGCCAGTACCATGTAATATTGCTATTCTGAAGCTCCTTGGCTGAGATATAAATATCGCTACTAAAAATTTAAATTTTTAGTTAGCTTCAATTTTCCAAAATTCTTTTAAATGAAGAAATTTTTTAGTTTTGTTAGCCTGATATCAACGCTAATTGGACATGAAGATTAAGGAAATGGTATTGAAAAGAAAATGCCAGATACCCATCTTACAAGCATGACTATACATATGTTTCAGTGTCGGCCAATCCACATTTCCATAGTCTCTAGTAAGATCTGGCTGGGTGAGATGATTCAATTTGGGTCTTATATGCTAATTTCTTATGAAAATTACATACGAGAATTATTTTCTCCCAAGTTAACCTAACCTAGTCAATTTTTTTGTTGATGTGCTTGAAGATAAAATCGAATTTATATACAAATTTAGTAGCGCTATGAAATAAGTCCCCACGAGATAAATTTCCAAAAATAAAAACGAAATATGTCCCTAAATTACTGAGAACTAAAACAACGAATTTAGGGGAGTTCTCTACCATTTTTGGAATTTATTTCATGTAAAATTTGGGAAATTTTTTCACTGTGAAATTACTCGAATTCTCCAATGAAATGATTTTGGAGAATTTTTTATACCCTGCGCCACACTGTGGAACAGGGTATTATAAGTTAGTGCATATGTTTGTAACACCCAGAAGGAGACGAGATAAACACATGGTGTCTTTGGCAATAATGCTAAGGGTGGTTCCCTGAAATCGGTTCAGATTTAGATATAGCTCCCATATATATCTTTCGCCCGATATGGACTAATATGGTCCTAGAAGGCATAGTTTTGGCCCAATTAGGTTGAAATTTTGCACAAGGAATACAACTAGTAGTGTAATCATATGTGCCAAATTTGATTGAAATCGGTTCAGATTTAGATATAGCTCCCATATATATCTTTCGTCCGATATGGACTAATATGGTCCTAGAAGGCAGAGTTTTGGCCCAATTTGGTTGAAATTTTGCACAAGGTGTACAACTAGTAGTGTAGTCATGTGTGCTAAATTTGATTGAAATCGGTTCAGATTGAGATATAGCTCCCATATATAGCTTTCGCCCGATTTACACTCATATGACCACAGAGGCCAATTTTTTACTCCGATTTAGTTAAAATTTTGCACAGGGTGTTAAATTAGCTTTGTTGCTATGCGTGCCAAATTTGATTGAAATCGGTTCAGATTTAGATATAGCTCTCATATATATTTTATATTATATCTTAACTTCTCAGATTTGGTTTGCGGAGAGTCTTGGAGGAGCAAAATTCATCCGATCCGGTACATGGTGTTAGTATATGGTATCTAACAACCATACAAAAATTGGTCCACATCGGTCCATAATTATATATAGCCCCCATATAAACCGATCCCCAGATTTGGCTTGCGGAGCCTCTAAGAGAAGTAAATTTTATCGGATCCGGTTGAAATTTGGTACATGGTGCTAGTATATGGCCTTAAACAAACCTGCAAAAAATGGTGTATACCGGCCTTAATTATATATAACCCCCGGTTGAAATTTGGTACGTGGTGAAATTTGATACATTGCGCTAGTATATGGCCGCTAACAACCATGCCAAAATTGGTCCATATTGGTCTGTAGTTTATATAGACGATCTCCAAAAATAATCTACCAAAATTTTATTTCTATAGAAAATTTTGTCAACATTTTATTAGTATAGAAAATTTTGTCAAAACTTTATTACTATTGAAAATTCTGTCAAAATTTTATTACTATACACAATTTTGTCAAGATTTTATTTCTATATAAAATTTTGTCAAAATTTTATTTCTATAGAAAATTTTGTCAAATTTTATTGTTATAGAAAATGTTGTCAAAATTTTATTTCTATAGAAAAGTTTGTCAAAATTTTATTTCTATAGAAAATTTTGTCAAAATTTTATTTCTATAGAAAATTTTGTCAAAATTTTATTTCTATAGAAAATTTTGTCAAAATTTTATTACTATACAAAATTTTGTCAAAATTTTATTTCTGTAGAAAATTTTGTCAAAATTTTATTTCTATAGAAAATTTTGTCAAAATTTTATTTATATAGAAAATTTTGTCAACATTTCATTTCTATAGAAAATTTTGTCAAACTGAATTATTTACGTATTTAATCGGCTTTTTTTGTGTTTAATATATACCCCGTATGGGCTAACTTACAGTTGAGAAGACGGTGTTAAAAAGTTTTAAGATACCTTGTCAACATTTTATTAGTATAGAAAATTTTGTCAAAACTTTATTACTATTGAAAATTCTGTCAAAATTTTATTACTATACACAATTTTGTCAAGATTTTATTTCTATATAAAATTTTGTCAAAATTTTATTTCTATAGAAAATTTTGTCAAATTTTATTGTTATAGAAAATGTTGTCAAAATTTTATTTCTATAGAAAATTTTGTCAAAATTTTATTTCTATAGAAAATTTTGTCAAAATTTTATTTCTATAGAAAATTTTGTCAACATTTTATTTCTATAGAAAATTTTGTCAAAATTTTATTACTATACAAAATTTTGTCAAAATTTTATTTCTATAGAAAATTTTGTCAAAATTTTATTTCTATAGAAAATTTTGTCAAAATTTTATTTATATAGAAAATTTTGTCAACATTTCATTTCTATAGAAAATTTTGTCAAACTGAATTATTTACGTATTTAATCGGCTTTTTTGTGTTTAATATATACCCCGTATGGGCTAACTTACAGTTGAGAAGACGGTGTTAAAAAGTTTTAAGATACCTTTGCCATCGGCAAGTGTTACCGCAACCCAAGTAATTCGATTGTTGATAACAGTCTTTAGTAAAAGTTTCTATGCAATCCATGGTGGAGGGTACATAAGATTCGGACTGGCCGAACTTTCGGCCGTATATACTTGTTTCTGTTAGTGAAGACGATCTAACAATGTCCGTCTGCTTGCCTGGGTTCGAATATGGGCTTTTTGGACCCTGTGGCATTCGGTTTGCTTGAAATTGGAAATATAGAGGTAATTTATGTTCAAAAAGAGCTCTGCAAAATTTGGTGTATGTGGGTAAATAGTTTGAAATAGACCCCGTGTCGACCGATCTCCCAATTTGATGATTTGATTTCTTCAGGGTATGGAAGCCGCAATTTTTATTCGATTAAGTATTCAGTTAGTCACAATTCAGAGCTATTTAAGCTCCGTTAAGAGCTGTACTAGATTTGGCATAAATCAGTCCCAAATATACCCGTCTCTCATTTTGACTTGTTTAGGGCACGAAAGCCGAAATTATAATATAGCGCCCTATATTTGGATATAGCCCCCAAATAGATAGATATTTCTATACATATAAGCTATACCAAATTTAGTGTATAGTGGGTCGTGTTTTAATATAGACCGATCTCTCAATTTGAGAGCATATAAGCCGCATTTTTTTAATCTGTAAATATTTTTGATATCGACTGATTAAAATCCATTTCCATCAATAACCATCTTTTGCACAAATCTACAGAATTTAGATCTGAAATGATATGCAAAGTGATCTTTTCATTCGATTTTCTTGAACTGTTAAACAGAAATTTTAGGATTCCCTCTAGAAGACACCATGGTTGTTAGAATGCCCGCCTTGAATACGCAGGGTCGTGTTTCGACAAACACCAAAAGTTGTTAATCCTGGTGACAGTTGTGTGTGAGTGCTTCAAAGCTTCTCCAAGTGGTTTCACTGTAATGTGGAAGGCCGTTCGGATTCGGCTAACACTACTATACTCAACCTAACCTAACCAAAGTGAATTAGTTAGACAAACAGTGTAGATTAAATATCTATAAAAGCCAATTCAGTTCTTGACCGGTATATATAGGGGAGTCTATAAATAATTAAAAACCAAAATGAACCGATTTTTGCGCGGCAATTAGAGAGCCAGAAGTGTAATATGGGGGCTTTATATAATTATGAACCAATATGGACCAATTTTTGCATGATTAGTACCAAATTTTTCCAGGATCAGATAAAATTTGTTTATCCAGGAGGCTGACTAAGTAAAATCCGCGGATCGGTTTATGTGGTGGCTATATATAGTTATGGGCCGATATGGATCAATTTTTGCATGGTTGCTATGGACCATATGTTGACATTACGTACCAAATTTCGGACGAATCGGATGAAATTTGCATCTCCAGTTACCTCCGGAGATCAAATGTGAGAATCGTTCTACATGGGGGCTATATACAACTACGAGCCGATATGGACCAATTTTTTCATGAATGTTAGATACCCTATACTAACATCACGAACCAAATTTCAACCTGATCGGATGAAATTCTCCAACAAGAACCGCAAGGAAAATCTGGGGATCGATTTATAAGGGGGCTATACGTAAAAGTGGTTTGACGTGGCCCATATGCAATACCATCCGACCTACATCAATAGAAACTATTTGTGTCAAGTTTCAAGTTGATAGCTTTTTTCGTTCGAAAGTTAGCGTGATTTCGACAGACGGACGAACGAACATCGCTAGATCGACAACGAATTTCACCACGACCAAGAATATATAGACTTTATGGGGTCTGAGACCAATACTTAGATGTGTAACAAACGGAACACACAAAAAATTTTTTTTCTGATTCAATCACGAAATTTATTGATCCAATTAATTTTTTAATTGAAATGTCTTCAATCACGAAAATGATAGTATCAATCAGAGTTTTAATTGGGCATAGAAAAAATTCTTGATTAAAAAATTAATTGATTTCATTACCAAATTTCAATTAATTGTTTAATTGATTCAATTAAAAATTTAATTGATGTTGATTGCAAAACTCAATTAATTTATTAATTAAAAAAGGTAAATATTTTCAATTACATTTTGAATTGGCTTAGAATTTTTATATGGATTAACAATTGATTGTTTGAAAAAAAAAATTTAATTAAAAATTAAAAAAAAATGTTCATCACTTTTTAACTGATTTAGTCTTCCGAATTTGATTAAATAGTTAATTGTATCAATTAATTTTTTAATTAAAAATTTTAAAATTTTCAATCATTGACTTAATTAACTTAATGTTCCTATCATGATTAAAAAGTTAATTGTATCAATTAATTTATTAATTGAAAAAATTTTCAACTTCAATTAACTTTTTAATTGGAAATATTTTGGTGATATTTTTTTCTGTGAATGACAAAATTAATATAACCCCATTCTATGGTGGAGGGTATAATATGGTCTACCGAGAAGCAAAACAACGAATTTGTGGGAGTTATATTCCATTGTGGAAATTTATTTCATATTAAATTTTTAAAAAACTTCACTTCTCCAATGTTATAATTTTTGGGGAAATTGTTTATTATACCCTCCACCATAGGATGGGGGTATATTAACTTCGTCATTCCGTTTGTAACACATCGAAATATTGCTCTAAGACCCCATAAAGTATATATATTCTGGATCGTGGTAAAATTCTGAGTCGATCTGAGCATGTCCGTCCGTCCGTCTGTTGAAATCACGCTAACTTCCGAACGAAACAAGCTATCGACTTGAAACTTGGCACAAGTAGTTGTTATTGATGTAGGTCGGATGGGCCATATCGGTCCACTTTTACGTATAGCCGCCATATAAACGGACCCCCAATTTTGGCTTGCCGATCCTCTAAGAGAAGCAAATTTCATCCGATCCGGCTGTAATTTGGTACATGGTGTTGGTATATGGTCTCTAATAACCATGCAAAAATTGGTCCCCATCGGTCAATAATTATATATAGCCCCCATATAAACCGATCCCCAGATTTGGCTTGCGGAGCCTCTAAGAGAAGCAAATTTCATCCGATCCGGTTGAAATTTGGTACATAGTGTTGGCATATGGTCTCTAACAACCATGCAAAAATTAGTCCACATCGGTCCATAAATATATACAGCCCCCATATATAACGATCACCAGTTTTGACCTCTGGAGCCCCTTGGAAGACCAAAATTCATCTGATTCCGTTGACATTTGGTACGTGGTGTTAATATATGGCCTCAAACACTAATGCAAAAAGTGGTCGAAATCGGTCCATAATTATATATAGCCCCATATAAACCGATCCCCAGATTTGACCTCCGGAGCCCTTGGAAGAGCAAAATTCATCCGATTCGGTTGAAATTTGGTACGTGATGTTAGTATATGGTATCCAACAACCATGCAGGAATTGGTTCATATCAGTCCATAATTATATATAGCCTCCATATAAACCGATCCCCAGATTTGACCTACAGTGCCTTTTGGAGAAGCAAAATTCATTCGATCTGGTTGAAATTTGGTACCGTGGTGCAATGGTTAGCATGCCCGCCTTGCATACACAAGGTCGTGTGTTCGATTCCTGCTTCGACCGAACACAAGACAGTTTTTCAGCGGTGGATTATCCCACCTAAGTAATGCTGGCGACATTTCTAAGGGTTTCAAAGCTTCTCTAAGTGGTTTCACTGCAATGTGGAACGCCGTTCGGTCTCGCCTATAAAAAGGAGGTCTCTGATCATTGAGCTTAACATAGAATCGGGCAGCAATCAGTGATAAGAGAGAAGTTCACCAATGTGGTATCACAATGGACTGAATAGTCTAAGTGAGCCTGATACATCGGGCTGCCACCTAACCTAACCTAACCTAACCTAGTATATGATATTTAACAACCATGCCAAAAGTGGTCCATATCAGTCCATAATCATATATAGCCCCCATATAAACCGATCTCGAGATTTGGTTTTGGAGGAGCAAATTTTATCCGAGTCAGTTGAAATTTGGTACATTGTGCTAGTATATGGCCGTTAACAACCATGCCTAACTAGGTCCATATCGGTCTATAGTTATATATAGCCCTCAGATAAATCGATCCCCAATCAGACAAAAATTGGTCCATATCAAGTTCATAATTGTATATAGCCCACATATGAGCGACCCCCATATTTCAATTCTGGGTCTCTACGTACCGTGCAAAAGTCCATATCGATTCGTAATTATTTGTAGACTTATCTATACATACCTTTTTTGTCCAATATATACCACGTATGGACTAACTAACAATTTAGAAAACGATTTTAAGAAGTTTTAAAATACCACAACCCAATTAATTCGATTGTGGATGACAGTCTTTCGTAGAAGTTTCTACGCAATCCATGGTGGAGGGTACATAAGATTCGTCCTGGCCGAACTTACGGCCGTATATACTTGTTTTAATTTTTAAATAATACGAAATAAGTGGCGCCCAAGAAATAAACCCCAAAATATTGGGCGTGTAAATTAGTAATGAGAGTATTGACAACAGATGGCGTAGTTTGTGATACTGAAATTAAATTCAAGTCATAACCTGATTCCATGGCTTGCAATACAGGGCAGCTGGTATACAATACAACAAAGTAAACCGCTATAAAATGTTCATTTGATTTAAAATTTTATTGTCGGAAATAACATCAAATTTTAGAATAAGTTTAGATTTGTTCAAATTGGCTACGAGTTATGGCCTTCAAGTGGACAACAAAACCATTATAAACTGTACGATAGTTTTTCTGCGTTATTGTGGCCCATTACCGGCGAAGCACAGTCCTTATTGATAATCAACACTTTAGAATTTGTTAGTGGCAACCTTACACTCTACACGCAAAGAAAAAAAAAAACGTTTGGAAAACGTGTACCGAAAACGTTTTTCTTTTGTTAGAGTTTTTTGAATTGCTTCGAAAATTTTAAACTTTTATCACCAAAAAATTCGTTTGTTACAAAATTTTTATTTTTTCAATAAAAAACGTTATTTTTGAAATAACAACACAGTCCATTTCGTTTATATCAAACACTGTTCTTTTCTGACTTTAGGTCTTTAATAAGACACATTTTACAGTTCAAAATTTAATATAGTACAATGTAATGTTGAACATTTTTTCGGAATCTTCCGAATATATCTGGAATATATGTAAAAAAAAAAAAACTTTGGCCGAAGCAGGGATCGAACCCACGACCCTTGGCATGAGAGTCGGACGTAGCTACCACTGCTCCACGGTGCCAAACTAAATGTTTTTTTCCGGTAAATAAACTTTGTTTATTCGGTTCGTGGGCGCCGCAAGCTATGCTATATAAATATAACTTATATGGATATTTATCTATTGATGACCATAACAGGTACATAGCTCAGTGGTTAGTGTGTTGGCTTACAATGTGCATGGTCCGCGGTTCGATTCTCCGTCCAGGCGAAAGGTAAAAAAAATTTTAAAAATTTATTAAATCGTATAAATTCTTCTACATTGTTGGTATTACAGGAAAAGGTGTTAAGAACTAAAAATCCTCGTGGATGTGAGAAAGATGTGAGGGACAATGCAATTAGCAAGAAAATAATGTTTTTTTTTTGAGCTAGTCTTTATGAAATTGTTTTTACATCCTGGAAAAGATTAAACGTTTATCACAAAAAGTACTTTTCTTCCAAATACACTTCTTTACAGCGAAAAGCAAATGAGAAACGAACTTTGTTTGTCTAAAATTTCGTTTGGTAGGAAAGAATTATTTTTTTGCGTGTAGTGTGTCCAGGCGCCAAAGTCCAAGTGATTGAGATCCGGAGACTTTGGTGGCCAATATGTGATAGAAATGAAGCGAGGAACCTCCTCTCTAAGCCATTCTTGGTTGACATGTGCTGAGTCCTATTCAAATGTCCATGGTTTGCGGCCGAAATTTTTGTCCACCCAGGGCGTCAATACTGTCTTTAGAAAATTTTCCCGATATTATTCCCCATTTTTAGCCCACAGTCGTTGAATAAGTCACGTGTAGCCACCTACTCTCTCTATCTCTCTAACGTTTCCAAACATATATATGTTTATAAGAATTTTCCAAACTTATGTTGAGATATTATATTTAAGAAAATGTAATGTCCCAAACATAGTATGTTCTATCATATTAACATATTTGTTCCAAACATATTATATTAGTTTATGAACATTTTATGTTTGCACTCAAAAATAATGTGTTAAAAATTTTAGTTCCAAACATATAAATTGTACACACAGAGATATGAAAAACAGTCCTTTTTGTCCGTGTGGAAACCGTGCTGATGTTATAATTTTTTATTTCAAACTGAATAGTTTACCATTTTTTTAGTTTGACATTTTTTAAATAACTCTCCAATTTGTATAGTTTAGTGAAATTACCATGTCTCAACAAATTGCTCTGGGCACCTTACTACCACCGTTTTTTGTTGTTTTGTGTTTTTTTTTTGTTCCATAAAGTATTTTATTGTATTTTCCTCTCAATACTCAATATCCACGACAAGACTTCACTTCACAGCGTAAGGAGTACTGACTGCTCAGTTATTTTTCTTTTGCAAAACCTTACTATTACTTTTATTATAGAATGAAAGAAAAACGAACTTGGAAGCAGAAGTTGATTTCTTGGGCTACATTTTTCTAAAGTGACTCCTTTCATATCTTAATGCATTCACAAAGATGGCAATTTCATGGCAGGAGTAAAGCCCATAGCCAGACGACGGCAATGGCCAATATTTACTGCAACATACAAGATTGGAAACCTGAAGTTTGAATTCTATTCAACAGCTAAAGCGTACGTTTCAAAGATATGTTGCGGTGTACTTTTTCAAATATAACTTATGCCGAGATGGACATTGAGTCCATCTGGGCATAGAAATAAAATATAAATAAAATTATAAAAAATTTTTTATAGAGATAAAATTTTGACAACATTTTCTATAGAAATAAAATTTTGACAAAATTTTCTATGGAAATAAATTTTTGACAAAATTTTCTATAAATTTTTTTTTGAGAAAATTTTCTATAGAAATAAAATATTGAAAATAATTTCTTTAGAAATAAAATATTGTAAAAAATTTCTATAGAAATAAAATTTTGAATAAATTTTCTATACAAATAAAATCTTGAGAAAATTTTTTATAGTAATAAAATCGCGTCCAAAAAGTGGACCGAAACAGTAAAAATACAGGACAAATTTGATTCAAATCCATCTCCCTAAATTCATTATGTTTTGGTAGATTTTGCAAAACATTTCTCTCCAACTAAGAGCTACCTCAATTTTCTATAGAAATAAAATTGTGGGAAAATTTTTAATGGAAACAAAATTTTTGTATAAAAATATAATTTTGAGACAAACTTCCATAGAAATAAAAGTTTGAGTAAATTTTCGATAGAACTGAAATTTTGACAAACTTTTCTTTGTTTCTATAGAAATAAAATTTTGACAAAATTTTCTATAGAAATAAAATTTTGACAAAATTTTCTATAGAAATTAAATTTTGACAAATTTTCTATAGAAATTAAATTTTGACAAAATTTTCTATGAAAATAAAATGTTGACAAGGTTGTTTATAGAAAAAATTTCTTTTTTGGCAAAATTTTCAATAGAAATAAAATTTTGACAAACTTTTCTTTATTTTTATAGAAATAAAATTTTGACAAAATTTTCTATAGAAATAAAATGTTAACAAAATTTTTTTATAGAGATAAAATGTTAACAACATTTTCTATAGAAATAAAATTTTGAAAAAATTTTTATACAAATAAAATCTTGAGAAAAATTTTTTCAGAAATAAAATCGCGTCCAAAACGTGGACCGAAATAACAGTAAAAATACAAGAAATGATCCGACAGGTAAAATTTGATTGAAATCCATCTCCCTGAATTCTCGATGTTTTGGTAGATTTTGCAAAACATTTCTCTCCAACTGAGAGGTACCTCAATTTTCTATAGAAATAAAATTGTGGGAAAATTTTAAAGGATTAAAATTTTTGTATAGAAATAAAATTTTGAGACAAATTTCTATAGAAGTAAAAGTTTGATTAAATTTTCGATAGAACTGAAATTTTGACAAACTTTTCTTTGTTTCTATAGAAATAAAATGTTGACAAAATTTTCTATAGAAATAAAATTTTGACAACATTTTCTATAGAAATAAAATTTTGACAAATTTTTCTATAGAAATAAAACTTTGACAACATTTTCTATAGAAAAAAAAATTTGCAAAATATTGTAAAAAATTTCTATAGAAATAAAATTTTGAATAAATTTTCTATACAAATAAAATCTTGAGAAAATTTTTTATAGTAATAAAATCGCGGCCAAAAAGTGGACCGAAACAGTAAAAATACAGGACAAATTTGATTCAAATCCATCTCCCTAATTTCATTATGTTTTGGTAGATTTTGCAAAACATTTCTCTCCAACTAAGAGCTACCTCAATTTTCTATAGAAATAAAATTGTGGGAAAATTTTTAATGGAAACAAAATTTTTGTATAAAAATATAATTTTGAGACAAACTTCCATAGAAATAAAAGTTTGAATAAATTTTCGATAGAACTGAAATTTTGACAAACTTTTCTTTGTTTCTATAGAAATAAAATTTTGACAAAATTTTCTATGGAAATAAAATTTTGACAAAATTTTCTATAGAAATAAAATTTTGACAAAATTTTCTATAGAAATACAATTTTGACAAAATTTTCTATGAAAATAAAATTTTGACAAGGTTGTCTATAGAAAAACATTTTTTTGGCAAAATTTTCTATAGAAATAAAATTTTGACAAACTTCATTGTTTTTATAGAAATAAAATTTTGACAAATTTTTCTATAGAAATAAAATTTTCTATAGAAATAAAATGTTAACAAATTTTTTTTATAGAGATAAAATTTTAACAAGATTTTCTATAGAAATAAAATTTTGAAAAAATTTTTATACAAATAAAATCTTGAGAAAATTTTTTTTCAGAAATAAAATTGCGTCCAAAAAGTGGACCGAAATAACAGTAAAAATACAAGAAATGATCCGACAGGTAAAATTTGATTGAAATCCATCTCCCTGAATTCTTGATGTTTTGGTAGATTTTGCAAAACATTTCTCTCCAACTAAGAGGTACCTCAATTTTCGATAGAAATAAAATTGTGGGAAAATTTTTAAAGGATTAAAATTTTTGTATAGAAATAAAATTTTGAGACAAATTTCTATAGAAGTAAAAGTTTGAATAAATTTTCGATAGAACTGAAATTTTGACAAACTTTTCTTTGTTTCTATAGAAATACAACTTTGACAAAATTTTCTATGGAAATAAAATTTTGACAACGTTTTCTATAGAAATAAAATTTTGACAAAGTTTTCTATAGAAATAAAATTTTGAAAACATTTTCTATAGAAAAAAAATTTTGCCAAAATTTTCTATAGAAATACAATTTTAACAAAATTTTCTATAGAAATAAAATTTTGACTAACTTTTCTGTGAAGATAAAAGTTTGACAAGGTTTTCTATAGAAAAACAAAAATTGACAAAATTTTCTATAGAAATAAAATTCTAACAAAATTTTCTATAGAAATATAATTTTGAAAAACTTTTCTTTGTTTCTATAGAAAAAACAAGTAAGGAAAGTCTAAAGTCGGGCGGGGCCGACTATATTATACCCTGCACCACTTTGTAGATCTAAATTTTCGATACCATATCACATCCGTCAAATGTGTTGGGTTTGTCCCAAATATATACATTTAAATATCACTTGATTTGGACAGAATTTGATAGACTTTTACAAAATTTATAGACTCAAAATTTAAGTTGGCTAATGCACTAGAGTGGAACACAATTTTAGTAAAAAAATATGGGAAACATTTAAATCTGAAGCAATTCTAAGGAAACTTCGCAAAAGTTTATTTATGATTTATCGCTCGATATGTATGTATTAGAAGTTTAGGAAAATTAGAGTCATTTTTACAACTTTTCGACTAAGAAGTGGCGACTTAACAAGGAAAATGTTGGTATTTTGACCATTTTTGTCGAAATCAGAAACCATATATATGGGAGCTATATCTAAATCTGAACCGATTTCAACCAAATTAAGCACGCATAGCTATAATGCTAATTCTACTCCATGTGCAAAATTTCAACTAAATCGGAGTTAAAAATTGGCCTCTGTGGTCATATGAGTGTAAATCGGGCGAAAGCTATATATGGGAGCTATATCTAAATCTGAACCGATTTCAACCAAATTTGGCACGCATATCTACAATGCTAAATCTACTCCCTGTGCAAAATTTCAAATAAATCGGAGTTAAAAATTGGCCTCTGTGGTCATTTTAGTCTAAATCGAGCGAAAGCTATATATGGGAGCTATATCTAAATCTGAACCGATTTCAACCATATTTGACACGCATAGCTATAATGCTAATTCTACTCCCTGTGCAAAATTTCAACTAAATCGGAGCAAAAAATTGGCCTCTGTGGGCAAATGAGTGTAAATCGGGCGAAAGCTATATATGGGAGCTATATCTAAATCTGTACCGATTTGGCTGATATTCTGCAAGTTTTTCGAGACTCATAAAATATTCGGATGTACGGAATTTGAGGAAGATCGGTTGATATACACGCCAATTATGACCAGATCGGGGAAAAATATATATGGCAGCTATATCTAAATCTGAACCGATTTTTTCCAAAATCAATAGGGATCGTCTTTGAGCCGAAACAGGACCCTATACCACATTTTAGGACAATCGGACTAAAACTGCGAGCTGTACTTTGCACACAAAAATACACCGACAGACAGACAGACGGACAGACAGACAGAAGGGCATCGCTAAATCGACTCTGAATTTAATTCTAAGACGATCGGTATACTAAACGATGGGTCTCAGACTTTCCTTTTTGGCGTTACATACAAATGCACAAACTTATTATACCCTGTACCACAGTAGTGGTGAAGGGTATAATTATAAAAAAATTTCTATAGAAATACAATTTTGACAAAATTTTCTATAGAAATAAAATTTTGATAAACTTTTTTATAGAAAAAAAATTGACAAAAATTTCTATAGAAATAAAATTTTGACAAAATTTTCTATAGAAATAAAATTTTGACAAAATTTTCTATAGAAAAAAAAAATTGACAACATTTTCTATAGAAATAACATTTTGACAAAATTTTCTATTGAAATAAATTTTTGACAAAATTTTCTATAAAAATTTTTTTGGAGAAAATTTTCTATAGAAATAAAATATTGAAAATAATTTCTTTAGAAATAAAATATTGTAAAAAATTTCTATAGAAATAAAATTTTGAGAAAATTTTCTATACAAATAAAATCTTGAGAACATTTTTTATAGAAATAAAATCGCGTCCAAAAAGTGGACCGTAAAAATACAAGAAATGATCCGACAGGGCAAATTTGATTGAAATCCATCTCCCTAAATTCTTGATGTTTTGGTAGATTTTGCAAAACATTTCTCTCCAACTAACATTTCTCTCCTCAATTTTCTATGGAAATAAAATTGTGGGAAAATTTTTAAAGGATTAAAATTTTTGTATAGATATAACATTTTTAGACAAATTTCTATAGAAGTAAAAGTTTGAATAAATTTTCGATAGAACTGAAATTTTGACAAACTTTTCTTTGTTTCTATAGAAATGCAATTTTGACAAAATTTTCTATAGAAATAAAATTTTGACAACGTTTTCTATAGAAATACAATTTTAACAAAATTTTCTATAGGAATAAAGTTTTGACAACCTTTTCTATGAAAACAAAAGTTTGCAAGGTTGTCTATAGAAAAACAAATTTGGAAAATTTTCTATAGAAATAAAATTTTGCCAACATTTTCTATAGAAATATAATTTTGACAAACTTTTCTTTGTTTCTATAGAAAAAAAATTTGAAAAATTTTCTATAGGAAAAAAAATTTTGAAAAATTTTCTATAAAAAAAAAAATTTAAAAAATTTTCTATAGAAATACAATTTTGACAAAATTTTCTATAGAAATAAAATTTTGATAAACTTTTCTATAGAAAAAAAAAATGACAAAAATTTCTATAGAAATAAAATTTTGACAACATTTTCTATAGAAATAAAATTTTGACAAGTTTGTCTATAGGAAAAAAAAAATTTTTTGACAACATTTTCTATAGAAATAAAGGTCTGACAAAATTTTCTATAGAAATTAAATTTTGACAAACTTTTCTTTGTTTCTATAGAAATACAATTTTGACAAAATTTTCTATAGAAATAAAATTTTGACGCAATTTTCTATAGAAATAAAATTTTGACGCAATTTTCTATAGAAATAAAATTTTTACAAAATTTTCTATAGAAATAAAATTTTGACAAAATTTTCTATAGAAATAAAATTCTGACAAAATTTTCTATAGAAAAAAATTCTGACAAAATTTTCTATAGAAATACAATTTTGACAAAATTTTCTATAGAAATAAAATTTTGACAAACTTTTCTATGAACATAAAATGTTGACAAGGTTGTCTATAGAAAAAAAATTGACAAAATTTTCTATAGAAATAAAATTCTGACAAAATTTTCTATCTAATTTTGACAAACTTTTCTTTTTTTCTATAGAAATACAATTTTGACAAAATTTTCCAATGAAAAATTTTTTTCAAAAAATTTTCTATAGAAATACAATTTTGACAAAATTTTCTATATGAATAAAATATTGACAAACTTTTCTATGAAAATAAAATGTTGACAAGGTTGTCTATAGAAATAAAATTTTGAGAAAATTTTCTATAGAAATAAACTTTTAACAAAATTACAATAGAGATAAAATGTTGACAACATTTTCTATAGAAATTAAATTTTTACAAAATTTTAAGAAAATTTTCTATAGGAATAAAATTTTGAGAAAAAACTTCTATAAAAACAACATTTTGAAAAAGTTTTCTATAGAAATAAAATCTTGAGATTTTTTTTATAGAAATAAAATCTTCAGAATTTTTTTTTTATAGAAATAAAGTTTTGAAAAAAAAATCTGTAGAAATAGAAATTTCTATAGAAATAAAATTTTGAAAAATTTTCCATATAAATAAAATTTTGAAAAAAAAATCTATAGAACTGAAATTTTGACAAAATTTTCTATAGAACTAAAATTTTGACAAATATTTCTATAGAAACAAAAATTTAATAAAATTTTCTATAGAAATAAATTTTTAACAAATTTTTGTCAAAATTTTCTATAGAAATAACACATTCCAACAGGTCACTAGCACTTTCTTCAATGCAACTCAATCAAATGTGAATAGCTGTCTTTAGTAGAATTTCTTATGCAATCTATGATGGAGGATATATAAGATTTTGACAAGCCGAACTTATATATTTTTTCTCAAAAAAATCCATATTTTCCCCAAAATTAAAACAAACGATTTCCAATTCTCTAGCCCCTCTGTGTAGGTTGGGGTTGCACAACTCTGTCGTTTTACTTAAACTCATAAAAGAGATTTGTAAAAGGCATTAAAGTGGTCGCCATTCATATCGAAGTGAAAGAAACATTTTGCTACCACTTAACGTCTTGCTGGAAAATGGGTATTGATGTATTGAGCAAAACTTTACACAAGTCTAGTGGGCAAAATTAAATTCCTCCATTCGAGTGAATGCTGTACTTAACTGTATTGACGACAAACAAAAGTATTTTGTAAAGGTTTTGTATTATAAATATATTTATGTTTTTATCTATTTTTACAAAATGAAGTAAAGAAAACTAAAACTGGCTGATTTAAGCGAAAATATTGTAAATAAAATTATTAACTAAAATGGAAGAAATATCTTTCACTCAACAGAGTGGATAAGAAAAAATAATTCTTTTAAATTTCCTGTAAATGGACTCAAAGATAGTTTTTATACCCTCCACCATAGGATGGGGGTATATTAACTTTGTCATTCCGTTTGTAACACATCGAAATATTGCTCTAAGACCCCATAAAGTATATATATTCTGGGTCGTGGTGAAATTCTGAGTCGATCTGACCATGTCCGTCCGTCCGTCTGTTGAAATCACGCTAACTTCCGAACGAAACAAGCTATCGACTTGAAACTTGGCACAAGTAGTTGTTATTGATGTAGGTCGGATGGTATTGCAAGTGGGCCATATCGGTCCACTTTTACGTATAGCCCCCATATAAACGGACCCCCAAATTTGGCTTTCGAGGCCTCTAAGAGAAGCAAATTTCATCCGATCCGGCTGAATTTTGGTACATGGTGTTAGTATATGGTCTCTAGCAACCATGCAAAAACTGGTCCACATCGGTCCATAATTATATATAGCCCCCATATAAACCGATCCCCCGATTTGGCTTGCGAGGCCTCTAAGAGAAGCAAATTTCATCCGATCCGGCTGAATTTTGGTACTTGGTGTTAGTATATGGTCTCTAGCAACCATGCAAAAACTGGTCCACATCGGTCCATAATTATATATAGCCCCCATATAAACCGATCCCCCGATTTGGCTTGCGAGGCCTGTAAGAGACGCAAATTTCATCCGATCCGGCTGAAATTTGGTACATGGTGTTAGTATATGGTCTCTAACAAACATGCAAAAATTGGTCCACATCGGTCCATAATTATATATAGCCCCCATATAAACCGATCCGCCGATTTGGATTGCGAGGCCTCTAAGAGAAGCAAATTTTATCCGATCCGGCTGAAATTTGGTGCATGGTGTTAGTATATGGTCTCTAACAAACATGCAAAAATTGGTCCACATCGGTCCATAATTATATATAGGCCCCATATAAACCGATCCCCCGATTTGGCTTGCGGAGCCTCTAAAAGAAGCAAATTTCATCCTATCTGGCTAAAATTTGGTACATGATGTTAGTATATGGTCTCTAATGACCATGCACAAATTGGTCCACATCGGTCCATAATTATATATAGGCCTCATATAAACCCATCACCAGATTTGACCTCCGGAGCCTCTTGCAACACCAAAATTCATCTGATTCAGTTGAAATTGGGTACGTGGTGTTAATATATGGCCTAAAACACCAATGCAAAAATTGGTTGAAATCGGCCCATAATTATATAGCCCCCATATAAACCGATCCCCCGATTTGGCTTGCGGAGCCTCTAAGAGAAGAAAATTTCATCCGATCCGGCTGAAATTTGGTACATTGTGTTAGTATATGGTCTCTAATGACCATGCACAAATTGGTCCAAATCGGTCAATAATTATATATAGGCCCCATATAAACCGATCCCCCGATTTGGCTTGTGGAGTCTCTAAGAGAAGCAAATTTCATCCTATCCGGCTGAAATTTGGTACATTGTGTTAGTAAATGGTCTCTAATGACCACGCACAAATTGGTCCACATCGGTCAATAATTATATATAGCCTCCATCATTAGCGTAGCTAGACAATTTTCCTAGGGGGGGCTATAGCCCCCCTAGCTGAAAATTTATAGACTGAACTTTTAGGTTCAATTAATGTTTTATTTCATAAAAATGAATAACAATATAGGCATCAAAATAACTCGACAATTAATTTATAATAAAGCAACTAAAATTAGTTCCACACTTTTCCCAGCAAAAAAATTGGGAGTTGTTCTAAAGGCACAACTTTAAAAGCACTTCCAAACATGTCCTCACAAAGAAGTTAATTATTTTAACTACACAGGAAGTTTTTTTATTTAATTTTTTTTCATATTTTAATGCGTAATTTTTTGTTTTCTTTAAAAAAAAAGTACGAATAAATAAAATGGTACAAATTATTCAAATTTTGCCACAAAAATGCTAAATTCGTTATAGAAATTTTTATAGAATATTTATAGAATATTCGAGGGACAACGTTTCAAACAAGCGTTAGAATGCATTAAAAATCATAAAAAATATAAAAATTAATTATTTGGGAAAATATAACAAAATTTTTTAATTCACATTCAAAACACTGAATTTGGATCACAACTTAAGAAGTGATGCAAATTCAGTGCAACGGCTGTTGAAACGGCGGACATTCGTTCTATGACAAATTCATATTACATTCATCGCTTCTCCGCCAATTTTGCACCACTTCCGGACCCAAAAAGAAAATTTTCATTTCTTTTTGGCTATGCTTTTTTGCAGCATTATTAAGATATTAATTTATGAAAGAATAGTATCAAATACTATTTTTTTAATTAAATTGACTAAACCAGACTAAACAAAATAATAAAGGAGCTTTAGTTATTCAACTAAATCAAAAGTTCAACCACAGATTTATTTTATAAATATCAGATTTCAAACATTGCCATCGGCAACTGCTACCACAACCAAAGTAATTCGATTGTGCATGAAAGTCTTTAGCGGAACTTGGTGCAGTTATATATACTTGTTTAATTTTTAGAAATATATTAAATCGTAAATAGGTTTTCAAATTCTGGGGGGGGCTAAAATTTTTCTAGGGGGGGTCTAAGCCCCCTACCCAGAGGCCTTCCTACGCTTATGGCCCCCATATAAACCGATCCCCCGATTTGGCTTGCGGAGCCTCTAAGAGAAGCAAATTTCATCCTATCCGGCTGAAATTTGGTACATTGTGTTAGTATATGGTCTCTAATGACCACGCACAAATTGGTCCACATCGGTCCATAATTATATATAGCCCCCATATAAACCGATCCCCCGATTTGTCTTGCGGAGCCTCTTGCAACACCAAAATTAATCTGATTCAGTTGAAATTTGGTACGTGGTGTTAATATATGGCCTCAAACACCAATGCAAAAATTGGTGGAAATTTTTCCATAATTATATAGCCCCCATATAAACCTATCCCCCGATTTGACTTGCGGAGCCTCTAAGAGAAGCAAATTTCATCCTATCCGGCTGAAATTTGGTACATGGTGTTAGTATATAGTATCTAATGACCATGCACAAATTGGTCCACATCGGTCCATAATTATATATAGCCCCCATATAACCGATCCCGCAGGAAATTTGAATAAAATTTCATTTGGATTTTCGTATTTTTTTTTATTAAATAATTTTCTTTTTTCGTTCTGTGAAGTTTTACTAGAATACAACTGGAAGCTGTTAGACGAGCGGTTTACTAATGATACTACCCTGAAGTTGTTTCCAATACATATCAGCCACCTTGTATATCTCAATCAATCCCTTAAATCTTATTTAAAGACAATCATTTATGTGCATACACAATGTGATCAAAATTTCATTTAATGTCATCCTAAGTGTATTCAACTCATTTCCTTGGAAATATTTATTTCATGCCGTACGCCACGCTTAATAATGACATTCTCAAATAGGATTAATTGCAAAAACACATCATAACAACTCACACTGGGTAAGACATAAAGGTTTCGGCATCATCAACCCCTATATAAATTTCAATTGATATTGGAATTAAGCCCCAGCTTTTTTAAGCACAGACACTTTTCAATAATGTCAATTGTAATGTCATTTGAATCCCAACAACGAAATTGAAGAATAAAAATCCTTACAGAATGTATGCTTGTGTGTGTGTGTACGTGTGTGATATGACCTCATTCAAAAAAAAATGTAAAAGAGAGGAAGAAAACCCCCTAAAAGGAGCTAAGCCTTTGTTAAATGAAAATCAATGGAATCTAATTTGGGTCTATAGCATTAGTACTAGAAATGGTGGCGCAGAAACGATTTTGGTTCTTATTTTGTTGGCTATAGATTTCCTGTGACCTATTTTGGGGTATACATTTTGGGCAAATGAACAACTTCTCAGCAAAAACTCTCATTTCGAATGAATCTTGAAGGTAATTTAGTTCAACATTAGTAACCAATTACAACTACATCGAAATCTTTGTGGGGGAGGGGGAGTACTGTAGCATTACCTAGAACTGAATTGTAAGCGTGGATAACATATGAGCAAATAGTGTAGTTAGAAAGAAATGAAACACAAATGTAATTGCTACGTGATAGTATGGTAGACGAAGCTTTCGGGTTATGGTAAGTCATTATTTCCAAGTGTAAAATATTGTTGGGAATATGACATAGATGCTCTTGGTAAACACTTTTGTTACCTCAACTACATACTTACTACTGTAAACTTCAGGCAAATCCGATGACAATTGGAACTGCTGGAGCGCAGCTTTCGGCTTGGAGATGTTGAGGACGTTGGTCGTCGTTGGTTCAGGTCTGTTTATGGACGATTCGTTGATGTGGCATCGGTGACTGTTTGCACGCAGAGAAGGAGTATGATCACCTCAAACCTATTTAAAGAACAAAATGTTATTTTTAGACGGAGAACATGGAACATTTTTGTGGCAAAATTTTTATTTTCTCGCCAAAAATATACATGATTGCCGAAATCAGATACATAATTTACTAGGAAATAACATGGTTGCGACAAACATGTTACATGTTCTCCGTCCAAAACTAACATTTGAAACATGTTCGAGGTGATCATATTCCTTCTCTGTGTGTGGGGCTGATGAATCGGCTTCTTTGGTTTGAGATTATCCTCGAAGATTCGTTAATTCGTTGATATGGTGTCGGTGGCAGGATGTTGTTGACGAACCGGTTTCGGTGACTTTGTATTGTCGCTGACGATTCGCTGATATGACGTCGGTGATTATTCGAGATTGTCGTTGACGATTCGTTGATACGGCACCGGTGACTATTCGGTGTTCATGACTAGGTTTTCTTGCTGTAGCTTGTTGGGTTTAGCTCTTAGTAAGCACTTTTGCGACCTCAACTACTACCTCCGTTTTTGCTGAAGATTGTAAACTACAAGGAAATCCGATGGAAATTGTGGTTTGGATTTGCGGAGTACGTCGTTTGTTCAGGTTCGTTTCTTGACGAATCATTAATTTACGATTCGATTTTATAGAAATAAAATGTTGACAATATTTTCTATAGAAATAAAATTTTCTATAAAAATAAAATTTTGACAAAATTTTCTATAAAAATAAAATTTTGCCCAAATTTTCTATAGAAATAAAATTTTGACAAAATTTTATATAGAAATAAAATTTTGACAAAATTTGTTGTAGAAATAAAATTTTGACAAAATTTTCTATAGAAATAAAATTTAGACAAAATTTTTTATAGAAATAAAATTTGGACAAAAATTCCATAGAAATAAAATCTTGACAAAATTTTCTATAAAAGTAGAATTTTGACAACATTTTCTTTAGAAATAATCCGATGAAAATTAACACTGCTGGAGCGCAGCTTTCGGCTTGGAGATGTTGAGGACGTTGGTCGTCGTTGGTTCAGGTCTGTTTATGGACGATTCGTTGATGCGTCGTCGGTGACTGTTTGCACGCAGAGAAGGAATATGTTCACCTCAAACCTATTTCAAGAGCAAAATGTTATTTTTAGACGGAGAAATTTTGAAAACATTTTCTATAGAAATAAAATTTTGACAAAACTTTTTTATAGAAATAAAATTTTGACAAAATTTTATATAGAATTAAAAATTTGACAACATTTTCTATAAAAATAAAATTTTGATAAAATTTTCTATAGAAATAAAATTTTGACAAAATTTTATATAGAGATAAAATTTTGACAAAATTTGTTATAGAAATCAAATTTTGACAACATTTTCTATAGAAATAAAATTTAGACAAAATTTTTTATAGAAATAAAATTTTGACAAAAATTCCATAGAAATAAAATTTTGACAAAATTTTATATAGAAATAAAATTTTGACAAAATGTTCTATAAAAGTAGAATTTTGACAACATTTTCTTTAGAAATAAAATTTACACAAAAATTTTTATAGAAATAAAATTTTGACAAAAAATTCCATAGAAATAAAATTTTGACAAAATTTTATATAGAAATTAAATTTTGACAAAATGTTCTATAAAAGTAGAATTTTGACAACATTTTCTTTAGAAATAAAATTTTGACAAAATTTTTTATAGAAATAAAATTTTGACAAAATTTTATATAGAGATAAAATTTTGACAAAATTTGTTATAGAAATCAAATTTTGACAACATTTTCTATAGAAATAAAATTTAGACAAAATTTTTTATAGAAATAAAATTTTGACAAAAATTCCATAGAAATAAAATTTTGATAAAAATTTTATAAAGAAATTAAATTTTGACAAAATGTTCTATAAAAGTAGAATTTTGACAACATTTTCTTTAGAAATAAAATTTAGACAAAAATTTTTATAGAAATAAAATTTTGACAAAAAATTCCATAGAAATAAAATTTTGACAAAATTTTATATAGAAATTAAATTTTGACAAAATGTTCTATAAAAGTAGAATTTTGACAACATTTTCTTTAGAAATAAAATTTTGCCAAAATTTTTTATAGAAATAAAATTTTGAAAAAATTTTCTATAGACATAAAATTTTGACACAATTTACTGTAGAAATAAAATTTTGACATAATTTACTATAGAAATAAAATTTTGACAAAAAATTCCATAGAAATGAAATTTTGACAAAATTTTCTATAGAAATAAAATGTTGATAAAACTTTCTATAGATATAAAATTTTGACACAATTTACTATAGAAATAAAATTTTAACAAAAAATTTCATAGAAATAAAATTTTGAGAAAAAATTTCTATAAAAATAAAATTTTGACAACATTTTCTATAGAAATAAAATTTTGACAAAATTTTTTTATAGAAATAAAATTTTGACAAAATTTTATATAGAAATAAAATTTTGACAAAATTTTTTATAGAAATAAAATTTTGACAAAATTTCCTATAAAAATAAAATTTTGACAAAACTTCTAGAGAAATAAAATTTTGACAAAATTTTATATAGAAATAAAATTTTGACAAAATTTCCTATAAAAATAAAATTTTGACAACATTTTCTATAGAAATAAAATTTAGACAACATTTTTTATAGAAATAAAATTTTGACAAACAATTCCATAGAAATAAAATTTTAATAAAGTTTTATATAAAATAAAATTTTCATCAAATTTTCTATAAAAATAAAATTTTGACAACATTTTCTATAGAAATAAAATGTCAATGACAAAATTTTTTATAGAAATAAAATTTTGACAAAAAAATCCATAGAAATGAAATTTTGACAAAATTTTCTATAGAAATAAAATTTTGACACAATTTACTATAGAAATAAATTTTAATAAGATATTCTCCAAATTTAGGTAGATTATTTTTGGCTCAAGTGGCAACCGTGAATATAGCCCCCATTTTCGACCAATAAAAGCTGAAAATTCAAATATTTTTATACCCTCCACCATAGGATGGGGGTATATTAACTTTGTCATTCCGTTTGTAACACATCGAAATATGGCTCTAAGACCCCATAAAGTATATATATTCTGGGTCGTGGTGAAATTCTGAGTCGATCTGAGCATGTCCGTCCGTCCGTCTGTTGAAATCACGCTAACTTCCGAACGAAACAAGCTATCGACGTGAAACTTGGCCCAAGTAGATGTTATTGATGTAGGTCGGATGGAATTGCAAATGGGCCATATCGGTCCACTTTTACGTATAGCCACCATATAAACGGACCCCCAAATTTGGCTTGCGATTGCTCTAACAGAAGCAAATTTCATCCGATCCGGCTGAAATTTGGTACATGGTGTTAGTATATGGTCTCTAACAACCATGCCAAAACTGGTCCATATCGGTCCACTTTTACGTATAGCCCCCATATAAACGGACCCCCAAATTTGGCTTGCGATTGCTCTAAGATAAGCAAATTTCATCCGACCCGGCTGAAATTTGGTACATGGTGTTAGTATATAGTCTCTAATAACCATGCAAAAATTGGTCCATATCGGTCCATAATTATATATAGCCCCCATATAAACCGATCCCCAGATTTGGCTTGCGGAGCCTCAAAGAGAAGCAAATTTCATCCGATACGGCTGAAATTTGGTACATGGTATTAGTATATGGTCTCTAACAACCATGCAAAAATTGGTCCATATCGGTCCATAATTATATATAGCTCCATATAAACCGATTCCCAGATTTGGTTTGCCTATCCTCTAAGAGAAGCAAAGTTCATCCGATCCGGCTGAAATTTGGTACATGATATTAGTATATAGTCTCTAAGAACCATTCAAAAATTGGTCCATATCAGTCCATAACTATATGTAGCCCCTATATAAACCGATCCCCAGATTTGAACTCTGGAGCCACTTGGACGAGCAAAATTCATCCGATCCGGTTGAAATTTGCAACGTGGTGTTAATATATGGCCGCTAATAACCATGCCAAAATTGGTCCATATCGGTCTATAGTTATATGTAGCCGATCCCCAATCACACAAAAATTGGTCCATATCGGTTCATAATCATGCTTGCCACTTGAGCAAAAATAATCTAGCAAAATTTTATTTCTATAGAAAATTTTGTCAAAATTTTATTTCTATAGAAAATTTTGTCGAAATTTTATTCCCATAGAAAATTTTGTAAAATCTTATTTCTATAGAAAATTTTGTTAAAATCGTATTTCTATAGAAAATGTTGTCAAAATTTTAATTCTATGGAGAATGTTGTCAAAATTTTATTTCTATAGAAAATTTTATCAAACTTAATTATATACGTATTTAATCGGCCATTTTAAGTTTAGTATATACCACGTATGGACTACGTGGTATATATTACGGTAGTAGGAAGTTTTATGATACCTTGTCATCGGCAAAAGTTACCGCAACCCAAGTAATTCGATTTTGGATAACAGTCTTCAGTAGAAGTTTCTACGCAATCCATGGTGGAGGGTACATAAGCTTCGGCCTGGCCGAACTTACGGCCGTATATACTTGTTTAAAAATTGTTCTAGTCAAGATTTTCCTTCCGATCGATGACACATGGCTAAGCCGTTCAAAATTTGTGTTAGTATGAAGAATACAAAAATTGGGTAGGTTAGGTTAGGTTGGTTGGGTTAGGTGGCAGCCCGATGTATCAGGCACACTTAGACTATTCAGTCCATTGTGATACCACAATGGTGAACTTCTCTCTTATTACTGAGTGCTGCCCGATTCCATGTTAAGCTCAATGACAAGGGACCTCCTTTTTTATATCCGAGTCCGAACGACGTTCCACATTGCAGTGAAACCACTTAGAGAAGCTTTGAAACCCTCAGAAATGTCACAAGCATTAATGAGGTGTGATAATCCACCGCTGCACCACGGTGGCTCCCAAATTGGGTAGATTTGTGGATTGAGTTAAAAGACAAGTCGTTTTTTAACCGTGGTATCCACATATATGTTTGCAGAAAGATGGAAAAGAAGTGGCTGGCGATGGACAATACTTAGATTGGTCAGTCTGTTATATATTCTTTTTTGCATTCCCAATATTTCGTGCCATTACAACCTAAGTAGACATTAAACTATTAAAAGTCGACTTTTAATTGAATGATAGCTACATTATTGAATAATGTAGTGTGATAAAGAAGACATAATTTTTCATGTTGGGTCAATAATTTTAACACAAAAGGACAAACTTAGTATACACGCCCTCGTATATGCTGTAGGATAACAATCAGGTGCTTAGTATTCAGATTCCCCCTCCGACGCCATTCTGAGCAGGAAATAAATAGTGTGGTTTATGAATACTGGTATACGTATTCATTTAACCCTCTAATGCCGCAATTTTTTTGCCAGCTGATTCAATTTTCAATGTTAACGACACAAAAGCAATAGAACTAAGCAAGAAAAACGTATACGGTAAAATTCATCATATGCTACAAAGCCTCTTGAATAGTTTCAAATAAGTTTTCTTTTTATTTTGCTCATTTTTGTTGTCTTAAGGTGTGTTTTACCAAAAGCTTCCTTATTAAATCCAGACCGCCTAAAGGCGGGTTGGGCATTAGAGGGTTAAGCTATTCTATTTAATTTATTTTTTGTTTTACCCTTTTTCCGATGACTTCTCCCCTAAGCATGACATCATGTAACCCTATTTATTTGTGATGAACTGACACCATTGTTGCTTCAGATGTTGTTATTGCTTCTATTACATAATGAAACGAACTGGAAACAAACTGAAGAGAGCACAGCTGCCATATTGAAAGTTAATTTTGCCAAGGATAAAAGAAGGCAATCAGTGGGTCAAGCCATATGGGGACTACGATTTTAGTTTTTGTTTCATGTTGCCCTAGTTGACTGTCAATTGAAAATAAAAATAAATACTTGAAGAAAAAAAAAGAGGCAAATAAATAGAGCATATAACAATAATAAAATCAATATTCACTATTGTAAATTCTATCGAAATTCGATTGGAAAATAGGCACTTCAGAAAGGGGTTATGTGGAATTGTAATGGAATTGTAGGCTCTTTGTTTTGTACGAGGGCAGTTCGGAAAATTCTTACCCCAGCGCAAAAAACGCGATATAAACAGAAAAAAGTTAAGTGTTTTTGAAACTTCCGTCTGTGAACACGTGTTAAATTTTGTTTCGATTTCATATAGGAACAGGTGTTCAAAAAAGACGCGTCCGCAATTTTTATACCCTGCGCCACACTGTGGAACAGGGTATTATAAGTTAGTACATATGTTTGCAACACCCAGAAGGAGACAAGATAGGCACATGGTGTCTTTGGCAAAAATGCTCAGGGTGGGCTCCTGAGTCGTCCGTCTGTCCGTGAACATATTTTTGTAATCAAAGTCTAGCAGTTTTAGTCCAATCGACTTCAAATTTGGCACAAGTATGTTTTGGCTCAGAATAGATTGATTTGGGAAGAAATCGGTTCAGATTTAGATATAGTTCCCATATATATATATATATATATATATATATATATATATATATATATATATATATATATATATATATATATATATATATATATATATATATATATATATATATATATATATATATATATATATATATATATATATATATATATATATATATATATATATATATATATATATATATATATATATATATATCGCCCGAAATGGACTTATATGGCCCCAGAAGCCAGAGTTTTACACTAATTTGTTTAAAATTTTGCACAAAAAGAACAATTAGTAATATAGTCAAGTGTGCCCAATTTTATTGAAATTGGTTCAGATTTAGATATAGCTCCCATATATATCTTTCGCCCGACCAATTTGGTTGAAATTTTGCACTAAGAGTACAATTAGTAGTGTAGTCAAGTGTGCCAAATTTTATTGAAATCGGTTCAGATTTAGATATATCTCCCATATATATCGTTCGCCCGATTTACACTCATATGACCACAGTGGCCAATCTTTTACTCCGATTTAGTTGAAATTTTGCACAGGGAGTAGAATTAGCATTGTAGCTAGGAGTGCCAAATTTGGTTGAAATCGTTTCAGATTTAGATATAGCTCCCATATATATGTTTTTCTGATTTCGACAAAAATGGTCAAAATACCAACAGTTTCCTTGTAAAATCGCCACTGCTTAGTCGAAAAGTTGTAAAAATGACTCTAATTTTCCTAAACTTCTAATACACATATATCGAGCGATAAGTTATAAATAAACTTTTGCGAAGTTTCCTTAGAATTGCTTCAGATTTAAATGTTTCCCATATTTATACCCTTCACCACTACTGTGGTACAGGGTATAATAAGTTTGTGCATTTGTATGTAACGCCAAGAAGGACAAGTCTGGGACCCACCGTTTAGTATACCGACCGTCTTAGAATTAAATTCTGAGTCGATTTAGCGATGTCCGTCTGTCTGTCTGTCCGTCCGTCTGTCTGTATATGTAATTTTGTGCACAAAGTACAGCTCGCAATTTAAGTCCGATCGTCCTCAAATTTGGCATAGGGCCGTTTCTTGGGACAGAGACAATCGCTATTGGTTTTGGAAAAAATCGGTTCAGATTTAGATATGGCTGCCATATATATAGTTATCCCCGATTTGGTCATAGTTAGCGTGTTTATCAACCGATTTTCTTGAAATACCGTACATCAAAATATTTTATGAATTTCGAAAATCTAGCAAAATATCAGACAAATCGGTTCGGCAATTTAAGTCCGATCGTCCTCAAATTTGGCATAGGGCCGTTTCTTGGGACAGAGACAATCGCTATTGGTTTTGGAAAAAATCGGTTCAGATTTAGATATGGCTGCCATATATATAGTTATCCCCGATTTGGTCATAGTTAGCGTGTTTATCAACCGATTTTCTTGAAATACCGTACATCAAAATATTTTATGAATTTCGAAAATCTAGCAAAATATCAGAGACAATCGCTATTGGTTTTGGAAAAAATCGGTTCAGATTTAGATATGGCTGCCATATATATAGTTATCCCCGATTTGGTCATAGTTAGCGTGTTTATCAACCGATTTTCTTGAAATACCGTACATCAAAATATTTTATGAATTTCGAAAATCTAGCAAAATATCAGACAAATCGGTTCAGATTCCTTAGAATTGCTTCAGATTTAAATGTTTCCCATATTTATACCCTTCACCACTACTGTGGTACAGGGTATAATAAGTTTGTGCATTTGTATGTAACGCCAAGAAGGACAAGTCTGGGACCCACCGTTTAGTATACCGACCGTCTTAGAATTAAATTCTGAGTCGATTTAGCGATGTCCGTCTGTCTGTCTGTCCGTCCGTCTGTCTGTATATGTAATTTTGTGCACAAAGTACAGCTCGCAATTTAAGTCCGATCGTCCTCAAATTTGGCATAGGGCCGTTTCTTGGGACAGAGACAATCGCTATTGCTTTTGGAAAAAATCGGTTCAGATTTAGATATAGCTGCCATATATATAGTTATCCCCGATTTGGTCATGGTTAGCGTGTTTATCAACCGATTTTCTTGAAATACCGTACATCAAAATATTTTATGAATTTCGAAAATCTAGCAAAATATCAGACAAATCGGTTCAGATTTAGATATAGCTCTCATATATATCTTTCGTCCGATTTAGGCTCATATGACCACAGAGGCCAAAGTTTACTACCGATCTTCGTGAAATTTTGCAGGGTAGAATTGACATTCTACCAATGCTTTGTAAATTTGATTGAAATCGGTTCAAATTTAGATATAGCTCCCATATATATCTTTCGTCGGATTTGAACTTATATGGCCACAAAAGCCAGAGTTTTGCAGTGATTTGCTTCAAATTTTGTACAAGCGGTACTTTTAACGATACTATTGTATGTGCCAAATATGGTCAAAATCGATTCAGATTTAGATATAGCTCCTATATATATCTTTCGTCTGATTTGAACTTATGTGGCCTCAAAATCCAGGGTTTTGCCGTGATTTGCTTCAAATTTCGCACAAGGAGTACGTTTAGTAGTCTCGGTAATTGTGCCAAATTTGGTTGAAATCGGTTCATATTTAGATATGGCTCCCATATATATCTTCCGTCCGATTTGCACTTATATGACCAGGGGGGCCAAAGTTTTACGTGAAATTCCGCATAGATAGCAGAATTATTATTCTAACTATACATGTCAAATTTAGTCAAACTCGGTTCAGATTATATATAGCTCCCATATATACGTACACCAGAGTTGGGGAAATTTGGTAGACTGGTACACATTTTAGACCCATTTTCAATGGAAGTTTCCTACAATTAACTGGATAGCGTTAGCCGATTTAAATTTTAATTCTAGAGATTTTGTAGAAGTAAAAAATTGCCTCCTTTATATAGCTTCCAGCAAATGTGAAGTAGTTGAGATGGTAACACAAATTTTGGCCTACATAGGGGTGAAGGGTATAATATAGTCGGCCCCGCCCGACTTTAGACTTTACTTACTTGTTTTTTACTAACATTATGTTCCAGCCTAGTGCATTAGCCGACTTAACGCTCCAATGCCCAAGCCCGCCTTTAGGCGGGCTTCGTAAAATCAGGAAGCTTTTAGTAAAGCACACATTAAGACAACAAAAATGGGTAAAATAAAAAGAAAACTTAATAGAATCTGGTCAAGAGGCTTTGTAGCATATACTGAATTTTACCGCATAAATTTTTCTTGTTTCGTTTTCTTGCTTTTGTGTCGTTAACATTGAATATTTAATCAGCCGGCAAAAAAATTGGGGCATTAGAGGGTTAAATTTTGACTCTATAAATTTTGTAGAAGTCTATCAAATTCTGTCCAGATCGAGTGATATTTAAATGTATGTATTTGGGACAAACCTTTATATATAGCCCCCAATCGGGAAAAGAAATTCATAATGATATGGTGAATGTGTTAGATGAAAGTGCTCCTTCATATGCAACAGTAACAAATTTAAACGTGGTCGTGAAGATGAACCACGTAGTGGACGTCCAAAAACAGCAACAACAACAGAAATTGTAGCCAAAGTGCATGATATGGTATTAAATGATCGACGAATAAAAGTGCGTGAAATTGCTAATATCATGGGCATCTGATGATGATCGAGTCCATTTAATTTTGCATGAAGAACTACAGATGAAAAAGCTTTCTGCACGATGGGTGCCGCATTTGGAAGAAGTGCCCCAAAGAAGGCAAAAGCAATTCAATCGGCTGGTAAGGTTATGGCAACGGTTTTTTGGGTCTTTACAGATATTTTATTGATTGACTATCTGCAAAACGGTAAAACAATAAATTCAGAGCACTATTGCAAACTTTTGGATCAACTAAATGTACAAATTCGAGAAAAGCGTCCTGGCTTACAGCACAAAAAAAATAATTTTTCATCAAGATAACGCACCAGAGTGTTTTAACATTGGCTAAAATCAACGAATTAAAGTACGAGTTGCTTGACCACCCACCTTATTCTCCTGATTTAGCTCCCAGTGACTTTTGTAAAAAAATTTCCAAATCTAAAAAAATTCCTTGCTGACAAGCGTTTTACCTCAAATGAAGACGCAATTACAGTTGTAAACCACTATTTTGAAGACCTTGAGGAAAACTATTTTAATCAAGGGATAGAATTGCTAGAAAAGCGTTGGACTAAGCGTATATAAGTTTCAGGAGATTATATTGAAAAATTAGAATATTTTTGAAAAACTAACTATTCTCTTTCATTGATAGGCTAAGAAGTTTCCGAACCGCCCTCGTATATGAATCCTAATAGAAAATGGAAAAATTCTTTTTGTAGGGTTTCTCATCAACCGAAACAAAAATCCGATTATTTTTGTGAGTAATAAGAATATACATTATTGCAAGTAACTTCTTTATTGCTACTATTATTAAAGGCTTTTATGGTTTTAAAGCCGGTACTACAAAGAATGAAAATTAATTAAAAGACGTGTCCAAAATCGGACCGTCACCACTGTGTAGACCAACACATTCAATGAGAAACACAAAGAATCAAAGGCGTCCCCAGCTATTGCCCCTGGTTATAGGCCAACACATTTTGCTATGGATCAGGTCCCTTCCTAAATTAAGAACAACAATCAAAAGGGTTTTTATTCGCTGCCGGCTATTGGTGATGGGTGATGGCTATTGTTTGGGCAATAATTTCATTTTTGTGACTCAATGACTTTTCTCTTACTTTCCCGTATCCACCTACTCCCTTTGGATGAATAACCTTTGGCGGAAATAAAAATTTGCGATGTGCTACATATGCGTATGTCTAATTAAAATCTTTGCCTTACTTTGAAATATTGTCAAAGTTTCTCATTTCTTTGATTACACATCCATCTTTTGCACAATTTCAATTTTAATCTATAGTACACTCAAAAAAAAAAAACACGTTGTATGAACACGATAAGAAAACCTTTGGAAAACGACTATCGAAAACCTTATTCTTCGAAAACTTCGAAAATTTTATCACCAAAAAAATTTTCTTTGTTACAAAATTTTTATTTTTGCAATAAAAAATATGTTTGATCCCAAATCACAGTCCATTTCGTTTATATCAAGCACTGTTCTTTTCTGACTATTAGACTTTAATAAGATACATTTTGAAGTTTCATAGTAGAAATTTAATATAGTCGTATATTATACCAGATATCTTTTCGAAATCTTTCGAACATTTTCGGAATATATGTAAAATTACATTATATGTTATGTTTCTGTAAAAAAAAAAAAAACAAGTATATACGGCCGTAAGTTCGGCGAGGAATCTTATGTACCCTCCACCATGGATTGCGTAGAAACTTCTACGAAAGACTGTCATCCACAATCGAATTAATTGGGTTGTGGTATCTTAAAACTTCTTAACATCGTTTTCTAAATTGTGAGTTAGTCCATACGTGTTATATATTAGACAAAAGAGGTATAGGTAAGTCTACAAATAATTACGAATCAATATGGACTTTTGCACGGTATGTAGAGGCCCAGAATTGAAATATGGGGGTCGCTTATATGTGGGCTATGAACTTGTGAAATTAGGAACTTCATATAGACCAATTTTTGTGTGATTGGGGATCTATTTATCTGAGGGCTATATATAACTATAGACCGATATGGACCTAGTTAGGCATGATTGTTAACGGCCATATACTAGCACAATGTACCAAATTTCAACTGACTCGGATGAAGTTTGCTCCTCCAAGTGGCTCCAAAACCAAATCTCGGGATCGGTTTATATGGGGGCTATATATGATTATGGACTGATATGGACCACTTTTGGTATGGTTGTTAAATATCATGTACTAACATCACGTACCAACTTTCAACCGAATCGGATGAATTTTGCTCTTCCAAGGGGCTCCGGAGGTCAAATCTGGGGATCGATTTATATGGGTTCTATATATAATTATGGACCGTTTTCGACCAATTCTTGCATGGGTATTTGAGGCCATATATTAACACCACATACCAAATTTCAACCGAATCGGTTGAATTTTGCCCCTCCACGAAGTTCCGGAGGTCAAATCTGGGAATCGGTTTATATGGGGGCTATATATAATTATGGAGCGATATGGTCCAATTTATGCATGGGTGTTAGAGACCATATATTAACACCATGTACCAAATTTCAGCCGGATGGGATGAAATTTGCTTCTCTTAGAGGCTCCGCAAGCCAAATCTGGGGATCGGTTTATATGGGGGCTATATATAATTATGGATCGATGTGGACCAATTTGTGCATGGTTGTTAGAGACCATATACCAACACCATGTTCCAAATTTCAACCGGATCGGATGAAATTTGCTTCTCTTAGGGCAATCGCAAGCCAAATTTGGAGGTCCGTTTATATGGGGGCTATACGTAAAAGTGGACCGTTATGGCCCATTTGCAATACCATACGACCTACATCAATAACAACTACTTGTGCCAAGTTTCAAGTGGATAGCTTGTTTCGTTCGGAAGTTAGCGTGATTTCAACAGACGGACGGACGGACGGACATGCTCAGATCGACTCAGAATTTAACCACGACCCAGAATATATATACTTTATGGGGTCCTAGAGCAATATTTCGATGTGTTACAAAGGGAATGACAAAGTTAATATACCCCCATCCTATGGTGAAGGGTATAAAAAAAGTTTCTTTACATCGACTCATGGGCGCCCAGAACTATGCTATATAAATATAACTTTTGGTGCTGCTTGTGCGTTGATGGCTATAGCAATAATTGTCCATTGATGACAATAACAGCTACGTAGCCCAGTAGATAGTGTGTTGGCTTACAAACTGTAAGATCCTCGGATCGATTTTTCCATCCAGGCGAAAGGTAAAATTTTAAAAATTTATAAAAGCGAGGAATTGCTTCTACATTATTTGTATTACAGAAAAAGGTGCTAAGAACTAAATAAACCTCGTGAAAGTGACTACGATGGGAGAGGAGATGCAATTAACCAAACAAAACATTAAAAAAAAAAAAAACAATATATATGTCTTCCAAATAAACATTTTTACAACGAAAAGCAAATTGGAAATGTTATTTGTTTGTCTAAAATTTCGTTTGGAAGAAAACGTTTTTTTTCTTTCAAGCGCCTGTTATAATATGGATTTTTATACTCGCTTTCAAAAAAAAAGTTTACATGGATCCAAAGTTTTAAGGATTTTGGTATTGATTCCAAGCCAAAGATGCGGGTTCTTTAAAATATGAAATTTTTTGACGACATATCTGGCTTTAAATCTGCAATCTATAAAATTAAACTTACAGATTTCATTTATCGAATTTTCATTTTAATTTCTCGGTATATTAAAAAAGCTATTCACGTACAAACAAATACCAGTTTAAAAATCTAAATTATGACGGATACTTCGAAGTAAAAAGTATTTTCTTAATTCCACAAAAACTTTAAATCAAAGATGCTAAATCTTCAAAATAAGTCTAAGCCTATGGTTGAAGGGTTTTTATCTTAAATCTAAAGATTCAATATTTCAGTTAATTTAAGGACGATTTCTTTAAATCAAAAATGTGTTTCTTTACTTTAAGGAAAATTGACATGCAACCTTAACAAAGGGACACACATTTTCAAAATGTATGTCCTAAATTTAAAATAAAAAACAAAAATAAAAGCAAAGATTATAAACATTCTTTTAATTAAAATTTCATTAATTTCAAGAAAATTGTCCATAATAGTGTGTAAATTGCATATCCTCAAATTAAGGTTGCGTAATCTATAATATAATGTAAATATTTTTTTCAGTGCGCATTTTCAAAATCCGATAAAGGAAATCTGTATCTTAGTTTAAAATTTATGGAAACAAGTCTACTACTATCCGTAGAGTCTGGCCTTTCCTTAAGAATTTTGGTACTAATTTCGAGCCAAAGATGTGACTTCTTCAAATGAAATACAATTTTCAGGGATCCACCTAGCAGCATTTTTGGCTCGGAATCAATACCAAAATCCTTAAGACGAAGTCAAAATCTTAGAATTCAAGTAAACCGTTTTTTTGAGTGCTTTTGTAACGCATTTCGACATGTTGGTCTCAGGCCTCATAAAGTCATGGTAAACTTTTTGGTCGTGGTAAAGTTCTGATTCGATCTACAGACGTCCCTCCGTTTCTACTTTATCTAAAATTGTAAAAAAAAAACTGATTTTTTTCCCTTGTGTGTAAACGGAAAAAGAAAATAGGAAATATATAACTTTCATTCAAGTGAATTCCAGCATGAATGAGAATGGAGAACAATGTGGTGGATGACATATAAATGATAGTAAAACAAAACTCACTGATGCAAAAATATACATTGAAAAGAAAAAAGCGTATTTGCAGCCACAATTTTCAATCATCATTTAAAAATTTTTGTTTGATTTCAAGAAAGTGTAGTGTTTTTGTTTTTTTTTATAAATAAATATATTAACAAGTATATACGGCCGTAAGTTCGGCCAGGCCGAATCTTATGTACCCTCCACCATGGATTGCGTAGAAACTTCAACGAAATACTTGGGTTGTGGTATCTTAAAACTTCTTAACATATGGGAGCTATATATAATTATGGGCTGATAGGAACCAATTCCTGCATGGTTGTTGGATACCATATACTAACATCACGTACCAAATTTCAACCGAATGGGAAGAATTTTGCTCTTCCAAGGAGCTCTGGAGGTCAAATCTGGGGATCGGTTTATATGGGGCCTATATATAATTATGCACCAATTTCGACCAATTTTTGCATGGGAGTTTGAGGACATATATTAACACCACGTACCAAATTTCAACTGAATCAGATGAATTTTGGTCTTCCAAGAGGCTCCGGAGGTAAAATCTGGTGATCGCTTTATATGGGGGCTATTTATAATTATGGACCGATGTGGACCAATTTTTGCATGGTTGTTAGAGACCATATACTAACACCATGTACCAAATTTCAGCCGGATCGGATGAAATTTGCTTCTCTTAGAGGCCTCGCAAGCCAATTCGGGGGATCGGTTTATATGGGAGCTATATATAATTATCGACCGATGTGGACCAATTTCTGCGTGGTTGTTAGAGACCATATACTAACACCATGTACCAAATTTCAGCCGAATCGGATGAAATGTGCTTCTCTTAGAGGCCTCGCAAGCCAAATCGGGTGATCGGTTTATATGGGGGCTATATATAATTATGGACCGATGTGGACCAATTTTTGCATGGTTGTTAGAGACCATATACTAACACCATGTACCAAATTTCAGCCGGATCGGATGAATTTTGCTTCTCTTAGATTGATCGCAAGCCAAATTTGGGGGTCCGTTTATATGGGGGCTATACGTAAAAGTGGACCGATATGGACAAATTTTTGCATGGTTGTTAGAGACCATATACTAACACCATGTACCAAATTTTAGACGGATCGGATGAAATTTGCTTCTCTTAGAGCAATCACAAGGGGGTGCGTTTATATGGGGGCTATACGTAAAAGTGGACCGATATGGCCCATTTGCAATACCATCCGACCTACATCAATAACAACTACTTGTGCCAAGTTTCAAGTCGATAGCTTGTTTCGTTCGGAAGTTAGCGTGATTTCAACAGACGGACGGACGGACGGACATGCTCAGATCGACTCAGAATTTCACCACGACCCAGAATATATATACTTTATGGGGTCTTAGAGCAATATTTCGATGTGTTACAAACGGAATGACAAAGTTAATATACCCCCATCCTATGATGGAGGGTATAAAAACAAGTAAGAAAATTCTAAAGTCGGGCGGGGCCGACTATATTATAACCTGCACCACTTTGTAGATCTAAATTTTCGATACCATATCACATCCGTCAAATGTGTTGGGGACTATATATAAAGGTTTGTCCCACATACATACAATTAAATATCACTCGATCTGGACAGAATTTGATAGACTTCTACAAAATCTATAGACTCAAAATTGAAGTGGGCTAATGCACTAGGGTGGAACACAATGTTAGTAAAAAAAAATATGGGAAACATTTAAATCTGAACCAATTTTAAGGAATCTTCGCAAAAGTTTATTTATGATTTATCGCTCGATATATATGTATTAGAAGTTTAGGAAAATTAGAGTCATTTTTACAACTTTTCGACTAAGCAGTGGCGATTTTACAAGGAAAATGTTGGTATTTTGACCATTTTTGTCGAAATCAGAAAAAAGATATATATGGGAACTATATCTAAATCTGAACCGATTTCAACCAAATTTGGCACGCATATCTACAATGCTAATTCTACTCCCTATGCAAAATTTCAACTAAATCGGAGCAAAAAATTGGCCTCTGTGGTGATATGAGAGTAAATCGGGCGAAAGCTTTATATGGGAGCTATATCTAAATCTGAACCGATTTCAACCAAATTTGGCACGCAAAGCTACAATGCTAATTCTACTCCCTGTGCAAAATTTCAATTAAATCGCAGTAAAAGAATGGCCACTGTGGTCATATGAGTGTAAATCGGGCGAACGATATATATGGGAACTATATCTAAATCTGAACCGATTTCAACCACACACTTGACTATAGTACTAATTGTTCTTCCTGTGCACAATTTTAAGCAACTTAAGGTAAAACTCTGTCTTCTGGGACCATATAAGTCCATATCGGGCGAAATATATATGGGAGCTATATCTAAATCTGAACCGATTTCTTCCAAAATCAATAGGGTTCTATTCTGAGCCAAAATATATACTTTTGCCAAATTTGAAGTCGATTAGACTAAAACTGCGACCTAGACTTTGATTACAAAAATGTGTTCAGGAACAGACGGACTTGGCTATATCGACTCAGGAGCCCACCCTGAGCATTTTTGCCAAAGACACCCTGTGTCTATCTCGTCTCCTTCTGGGTGTTGCAAATATATGCACTAACTTATAATACCCTGTTCCACAGTGTGTCGCAGGGTATAAAAATTGCAAATTTTTGAAATATTTGAGGACAAACGTTTCACACAAGCGTTAAAATGCATTAAAAATTATAAAAAATTATAAAAATAATTTATTTGGAAAAATATCTTAATATTTTATACCCTCCACCATAGGATGGGGGTATATTCACTTTTTCATTCCGTTGTAACACATCGAAATATTACTCTAAGACCCCATAAAGTATAAATATTCTGGGTCGTGGTGAAATTCTGAGTCGATCTGAGCTTGTCCGTCCGTCCGTCCATCTGTTGAAATCGCGCTAACTTCCGAACGAAACAAGCTATCGACTTGAAACTTGGCACAAGTAGTTGTTATTGATGTAGGTCGGATGGTATTGCAAATGGTCCATATCGGTCCACTTTTACGTATAGCCCCCATATAAACGGACCCCTAAATTAGGCTTGCCGATCCTGTAAGAGAAGCAAATTTCATCCGATCCGGTACATGGTGTAAGTATATGGTCTCTAATGACCATGCAAAAATTGGTCCACAGTGATCCATAATTATATATAGCCCCCATATAAACCGATCACCAGATTTGAACTCCGGAGCCTCTTGGAAGACCAAAATTCATCGGATTCTGTTGAAATTTTGTACGTGGTATTAATATATGGCCTCAAACTCCAATGCAAAAATTGGTAGAAATCGGTCCATAATTATATATAGCCCCCATATAAACCGATCCCCAGATTTGACACCCGGTGCATTTCGGAGAAGCAAAATTCATCCGATCTGGTTGAAATTTGGTACGTAGTGGTAGTATATGATATTTAACAACCATTCCAAAAGTGGTCCATATCAGTCCATAATCATATATAGGCCCCATATAAACCGATCCCGATATTTGGTTTTTAAACCACTTGGAGGAGCAAATTTCATCCGAGTCAGTTGAAATTTGGTACATTGTTCTAGTATATGGCCGTTAAAAACCTTGCCTAACTAGGTCCATATCGGTCTATATTTATATATAGCCCTCAGATAAATCGATGCCCAATCACACAAAAATAGGTCCATATCAGGTTCATAATTGTATATAGCCCACATATAAGCGACCCCCATATTTCAATTCTGGGTCTCTACGTACCGTGCAAAAGTCCATATCGATTCGTAATTATTTGTAGACTTACCTATACATACCTCTTTTGTCTAATATATACCACGTATGGACTAACTCACAATTTAGAAAACGATGTTAAGAAGTTTTAAGATACCACAACGCAATTAATTCGATTGTGGATGACGGTCTTTCGTAGAAGTTTCTACGCAATCTATGGTGGAGGGTACATAAGATTCGGCCTGGCCGAACTTACGGCCGTATATACTTGTTTTATTTACATACAAAACACTGAATTCTAATCATGCGAATATATATATCGTCTTTGAGTCGAAAAATGACCCTATGCCAAATTTGGGACGATCGGACTTAAACTGCGAGCTCGACTATGCACTCAAAAGCACATCAACAGACAGACAGACGGACAGACGGAGATGACTAAATCGACTCAGAATTTAATTCTAAGACGATCGGTATACTAAAATATGGGCCTATGACTACTCCTTCTCGGCGTTACATACAACTGCACAAACGTATTATACCCTGTACCATAGTAGTGGTGAAGGGTATAAAAAGATCTCTAGTCGGGTTAAACTTTTTTGTCAGTGTACACATCGAAATTTCACTATTCTGGAATCAACCGTCCTACTGCTGGCACTTGCTATTTTTTCATTAGAGCATTTTAATCTTTTAAACCCCATTAACAAACAATAGCCGAGTTCTGTTTAGATTTTTTTGTTATTGCTTTTCCTTCGATTTCTGTCGCCCTACAGTTGCAGATATCATGTTTGCTTCTACCTTAGCAAGCCCTTACATTGGATATTTTCATGTTTTTTCTTGGAGATGATTTCCTCTTTGGCAACTGGGGAAAAGTTGGTTGGGCCAAGGTGACTGATGGGCCTGATAAAATGTCTGCCGCTTCGTTGGTATTGCAATGAAAAAAGCTCTGTTTTCTTCATGTCATACCAAATTCGTTCGTTTGAACCACAAAGTAAAATTCAAAATAAAGAAAATTTGCCATGACGATTTCATAGAATTTCGATATTTCGATATTTTTGAATTTTTGGATTAGAAATACAAAAAGCTATTTTAGAAGTAAATATAGAGCTTTGGTATATTTGGGTCCTGCAGGAATGTTGATCGATCGGCATCATGTTTGGCAAATTCTTTGAGGGGTTAAAGGTTTGGACTGACGATACAAAACTCGAAAATCGACTTTTGTCAAAAATCTCAAAATATCGAAACCTACTTTGTAATGGCAATAACTCGACCTATTTTTCGACTTTTTATACCCTCCACCATAGGATGGGGGGTATATTAACTTTGTCATTCCGTTTGTAACACATCGAAATACTGCTCTAAGACCCCATATATATTCTGGGTCGTGGTAAAATTTTGAGTCGATCTAATCATGTCCGTCCGTCCGTCTGTTGAAGTCATGCTAACTTCCGAACGAAACAAGCTATCGACTTGAAACTTGGCAAAAGTAGTTGTTATTGATGTAGGTCGGAGGGTATTGCAAATGGGCCATATCGGTCCTTTTTTACGTATAGCCCCCATATAAACGCACCCTCAGATTTGGCTTGCGGAGCCTCTTGGAGGAGCAAAATTTATCCGATCCTGTTGAAATTTTGTACATGCTGTTAGTATATGGCCTCTAAAAACCATGCAAAAATTGGTACACATCGGTCCATAATTATATATAGCCCCCATTTAAAACGATCCCCAGAGTACGGAGCCTCTAAGAGAAGCAAATTTCATCCGATTCGACTGAAATTTGGTACATTATGTTAGTATATGGTCTCTAAACACCAGGCAAAAATTGGTCCACATCGGTCCATAATTATATGTAGCCCCTATATAAACCGATCTCCCGATTTGGCTTGCGTATCCTCTAAGAGAAGCAAATTTCATCCGATCCGGTTGAAATTTTGTGCATGGTGTTAGTATATGGTCTCTAACAATCATGCAAAAATTGGTCCACATCGGTCCATAAATATATATAGCCCCCATATAAACCGATCCCCAGATTTGGCTTGCGGAGCCTCAAAGAGAAGCAAATTTCATCCGATCCGGATGAAATTTGCAACGTGGTGTTATGACCGCTAACAACTATACCAAAATTGGTCCATATCGGTCTATAGTTAGGTTAGGTTAAAGTGGCAGCTCGATTAAGTTTCAGACTCACTTAGACTAGTCAGTCCATTGTAATATATAGCCGATCCCCAAGCACACAAGAATTGGTCCATATCGGTTCATAATCAAGGTTGCCACTCGAGCCAAAAATAATCTACCAAAAGTTTATTTCTATGAAAAATTTTTATTTCTTAGAAAATTTTGTAAAAATTTTATTTCTATAGAAAATTTTGTTTAAATTTTATTTCTATAGAAAATTTTGTTAAAATTTAATTTCTATAGAAAATTTAGTCAAATTTTTATTTCTATAAAAAATTTTGCTAAAATTTTATTTCTGTAGAAAATTTTGTTTGAATTATATACGCATTCAATCGGTCTTTTTATACCCTCCACCATAGGATGGGGGTATATTAACTTTGTCATTCCGTTTGTAACACATCGAAATATTGCTCTAAGACCCCATAAAGTATATATATTCTGGGTCGTGGTGAAATTCTGAGTTGATCTGAGCATGTCCGTCCGTCCGTCTGTTGAAATCACGCTAACTTCTGAACGAAACAAGCTATCGACTTGAAACTTGGCACAAGTAGTTGTTATTGATGTAGGTCGGATGGTATTGCAAATGGGCCATATCGGTCCACTTTTACGTATAGCCCCCATATAAACGGACCCCCAAATTTTGCTTGCGATTGCTCTAAGAGAAGCAAATTTCATCCGATCCGGCTGAAATTTGGTACATGATGTTAGTATATGGTCTCTAACAACCATGCAAAAATTAGTCCATATCGGTTCACTGTTTCGTATAGCCCCCATATAAACGGACCCCCAAATTTGGCTTGCGATCGCTCTAAGAGAAGCAAATTTCATCCGATCCGGCTGAAATTTGGTACATGGTGTTAGTATATGGTCTCTAACAACCATGCAAAAATTAGTCCACATCGGTCCATAATTATATATAGCCCCCATATAAACCGATCCCCCGATTTGGGTTGTGGAGCCTCTAAGAGAAGCAAATTTCATCCGATTCGGCTGAAATTTGGTACATGGTATTGGTATATGTTCTCTAATGATCATGCAAAAATTAGTCCAAATCGGTCCATAATTATATATAGCCCCCATATAAACCGATCCCCCGATTTGGCTTGCGGAGCCTCTAAGAAACGAAAATTTCATCCGATCCGACTGAAATTTGGTACATGGTGTTGGTATATGTTCTCTAATGACCATGCAAAAATTGGTCCATATCGGTCCATAATTATATATAGCCTCCATATAAATCGATTCCCAGATTTGTCCTCCGGAGCCTCTTGTAGGAGCAAAATTCATCCGATACGGTTGAAATTTGGAACATGGTGTTAGAATGTGGTCTCTAACAAACACGCAAGAATTGTCCATATCGGTCCATAATTATATATAGCCCACATATAAACCGTTCCCCAGATTTGATCTCCGGAGCCTCTTGGAGGAGCAAAATTCATCCAATCCGGTTAAAATTTGCAACGTGGTGTTAGTTTAAGGCCGCTAATATCCATGCCAAAATAGGTCCATAACGGTCTATAGTTATATATAGCCGATCCCCAATCACACAAAAATTGGTCCATATCGGTTCATATTCATGGTTGCCACTCGAGCCAAAAATAATCTACCAAAATTTTAGTTTTATGGAAAACATTGTCACAATGTTATTTCTATAGAAAATTTTGTCAAAATTTTATTTCTATAGAAAATTTTGTCAAAATTCTATTTCTATAGAAATTTTTTTTCCAAATTTTATTTCTATAAAAATTTTTTTCTAAATTTTACTTCTATAGAAAATGTTGTCAAAATTTTATTTCTATAGAAACTTTAAACTTAATTATATACGTATTTAATCGGCCTTTTTTAGTTTAATATATACTACGTATGGACTACCTTGTAATTTAGAAGACGGTGTTAGGAAGTTTTAAGATACCTTGTCATCGGCAAGTGTTACCGCAACCCAAGTAATTCGATTGTGGATTACAGTCTTCAGTAGAAGTTTCTACGCAATCCATGGTGGAGGGTACATAAGCTTCGGCCTGGCCGAACTTACGGCCGTATATACTTGTTTAATTTGATATATACCACATATGGACTAACTTACAATTTAGAAGACGGTGTGAGGAGGTTTTAAGATACCTTGCCATCGGCAAGCGTTACCGCAACCCAAGTAATTCGATTGTGGATGGCAGTGTTTAGAATAAGTTTCTACGCAATCCATGGTGGAGGGTACATAAAATTCGGCCTAGCTGAACTCACGGCCGTATATACTTGTTTTTTTTTTTTTTTTTGAAAACCTACTAATCGACTTTTGTAGTAACCAAAATCTACTAATCGAAATGTAAAGTGGCCGTCGAATAATCGAAATTGAATTGAGAAAAGAATGTTATGTAGCTGTTTTATGGTGAAAATTCATCTAAAAGTCGAAGGACAAAGTTCGACTTTTTTCAGTTGAAAACCTGACTTTCTCGAATTTGGAGAAATTTCGAAAGTATTCTTTATGTGTTTAAAAGTTGAAAAGGTGAGTTGTGAAAATTCCGAAAAATTGGAAAAGTCGCCTCGAAGGACTAAAATTCACTTTCTCCTTTTTTTACCAAAAACTCAACTTTTCCAAAAATTGAAAAAGTAAAGTTTTCAAAATTTTAATAAGCAGAAAATCGACTTTTAAGAAAAATTGCGATTGTCGACATTTTCATATTTTTAAGAAAATCGAATAGGCATATTTTCCAATTTTAAATAAATCGACTTTTTCATGATTTTAATAGTTAAACACGGCCGTAAGTTCGGCCAGGCCGAATCTTATGTACCCTCCACCATGGATTGCGTAGAAACTTCTACGAAAGACTGGCCCCGGAGGTCAAATCTGGGGATCGGTTTATATACAAATATGGACCGATGTGGACCAATTTTTGCATGGTTGTTAGAGACCATATACTAACACCATGTATCAAATTTCAGCCGGATCGGATGAAATTTGCTTCTCTTAGAGGCTCCGCAATCCAAATCTGGGGATCGGTTTATATGGGGGCTATATATAAATATGGACCGATGTGGACCAATTTTTGCATGGTTGTTAGAGACCATGGTTGTTATACCAACACCATGTACCAAAATTCAGCCGGATCGGATGAAATTTGCTTCTCTTAGAGGATCGGCAAGCCAAATTTGGGGTCCGTTTATATGGGGGCTATACGCAAAATTGGATCGATATGGCCCATTTGCAATACCATCCGAACTACATCAATAACAACTACTTGTGCCAAGTTTCAAGTCGATAGCTTGTTTCGTTCGGAAGTTAGCGTGATTTCAACAGACGGACGGACGGACATGCTCAGATCGACTCAGAATTTCACCACGACCCAGAATATATATACTTTATGGGGTCTTATTTCGATGTGTTACAAACGGATTGACAAAGTTAATATACCCCCATCCTATGGTGGAGGGTATAAAAATCGACTTTTCCGAATTTAAAAAATTGCAAATATCGACTTTAGCAATAATAATCGATTTTTTCATATTTTTAAAATATTAGATAGTCGACTAGTGCAAATTTTTAAAATGTTTGACAATCGACTTTCCCGAAATTGCTAAAATTGTGAAAGTCGACTTTAAAAAATATCGAGTTGTTCATACTTGTAACAAAAATGGACTTTCTTGACTTTTTAAATTTTTTTAAAAAGTTGAAAATTTTTCAATTTTTAACGTTTTCCAAATTTTAAACTTATTTTCCAAAAGTGGAAAAAAAGTCAAAAATCAACTTTTCCATATTTTGCGAAGAACAATCGAAACCCCAGTTTTGAGTCTCATTGCAAACCCTAATACAGACCCCCTTCACTATCCCACGGTGAATTGTATAAAATTATTGCAAGCTTACTGTCCTCTTCACTGAGGCCCCGATCAATTTCAAAAAGATCTTACTTTCTCCTTTCGACCATGTATTATTTCACTTTGTACTCTCCATTCCAATTCATCATATGACGAATGTTGGCTACCGAGCCCTGTAAAAAAGCATTATCAAGTCTTTGGAGCAGCAATAAGAGTCATTGCCGTTAGTATGGAAACCTATTCAGTTTCTTGTTTATATTTTAGGTCGATTAAAATAGCGACAGAACAAAAACACAAAACAAAAAAGAGAAAAATCCTCAAATGTAGGCCAAATGTGTTGACTTACATTACCGCTATACTAACAGCCCTCACTAATACCTATACACAGACGCATTTATCCAAATACACATAAGTAGTTACAAACGTATAGTCCGAGATACGAAGAGTCATTTAGAACAAATAGTTAAGAACGAAACCAACAGCTCTAATGAGAGCAAATCAAAAAGATGAAGGGACAACAAGAGAGAGCCATATACGGACAGATACATCATGCAACAAAAATAAATCTGATGCCATAAATAACGAACAGGAAAAGCTGTTGCTTATAATACCAATGTAACAGACACCAATCTCACATTTACATACTCACACACATATTATGAGCAAAAGGACAATATATGATAGGTGGTTTTTAATATGCTCGGACAGTAATGGGAACATTAATTGCAATACCAAGCGTAGGGGGGGGGGTCTTTCTTTCGACCCAGATACATTTTATAAAATTGTCTATGCTATGGTGAACAAGATGGGTAAGTTGGTTGCGGCTTTTCGTTGCAGACATATTTTGTACTAACAAAATTCATTGGGATATCACTTAATTAATGATCAATGCTACCAAAGGAACTGTGAGTTAAAATTAAGCTATCAAACACTTAGAAATGTTATCAAAGTCGCAGAGAGGAATGTGGGACAATGGTTCATAAATAAGTATATCACCAAAATATTTCTGATTATAAACTTGATTGGTACTAGAAACGTAATCAATTAAAAAACAAGTATATACGACCGTAAGTTCGGCCAGGCCGAAGCTTATGTACCCTCCATCATGGATTGCGTAGAAACTTCTTCTAAACACTGCCATCCACAATCGAATTATTTAAGTTGCGGTAACGCTTGCCGATGGCAAGGTATCTTAAAACCTCCTAACACCATCTTCTAAATTGTATGTAAGTCCATACGTGGTATATATTAAATCAAAAAATGTCGATCCAATACGTATATAATTCAGTTTGACAAAGTAGACATACAATTTTGACAAAATTTTCTACAGAAATAAAATTTTAACAAAATTTTCTATAGAAATAAACTTTTGACAAAATTTTTTATAGAAATAAAATCTTGGTAGATTATTTGTGGCTCGAGTGGCAACCATGATTATGAACCAAATAAAATTTGAATAAAATTTTCTATAGAAATAAAATGTTGACAAAATTTTCTATAGAAATAAAATTTTGAAAATGATGAAAATTTTATTATTATGAACCGAATAAAATTTTAACAAAATTTTCTCTAGAAATAAAATTTTGACAAAATTTTCTATAGAAATACAATTTTGACAAAATTTTCTATAGAAATAAAATTGTGGTAGATTATTTTTGGTTCTAGTGGCAACCATGATTATGAACCGATATGGACCACTTTTTGTGTGATTGGACCAATTTTGGTATGGTTGTTAGCGACCATATACTAAAACCACGTGCCTAATTTAAACCGGATCGGATGAATTTTGCTCCTCCAAGAGGCTCCGGAGGTCAAATCTGGAGAACGTTTTATATGGGGGCTATATATAATTATGGACCGATATGGACCAATTCTGGCACGGTTGTTAAAGATCATATACTAACACCATGTTCCAAATTACAACCGGCTTGGATGAAATTGGCTTCTCTTGGAGACTTCGCAAGCCAAATCTGGGGATCGGTTTATATGGAGGCTATATATAATTATGGACCGATATCGACCACATTTTGCATGGGTGTTTGAGGCCATATGTTAACATCACGTACCAAATTTACACTGAATCAGATGAATTTTGGTCTTCCAAGAGGCTCCGGAGGTCAAATCTGGTGATCGGTTTATATGGGGGCTATATATAATTATGGACCGATATGGACCGATATGCATGGTCATTAGAGACCATATAATAACATCATGTACCAAATTTCAGCCGGATCGGATGAAATTTGTTTCTCTTAGAGGCTCTGCAAGCCAAATTTGGGGGATCGGTTTATATGGGGGCTGTATATAATTATGGACCGATGTGGACCAATTTTTGCATGGGTGTTTGAGGCCATATATTAACACCATGTACCAAATTTCAGCCGGATCGGATGAAATTTGCGTCTCTTAGAGGATCGGCAAGCCAAATTTGGGGGTCCGTTTATATAGAGGCTATACGTAAAAGTGGACCGATATGTCCCATTTGCAATACCATCCGACAATAACAACTACTCGTGCTAAGTTTCAAGTCGATAGCTTGTTTCGTTCGGAAGTTAGCATGACTTCAACAGACGGATGGACGGATATGCTTAGATCGACTCAGAATTTCACCGCGACCCAGAATATATATACTTTATGGGGTCTTAGAGCAATATTTCGATGTGTTACAAACAGAACATGACAAAGTTCATATACCCCCATCCTATGGTGGAGGGTATAAAAAAACCAATAAATAAAACAAAAAACAAATATATACGGCCGTAAATTCGGCCAGGTCGGATCTTATATACCCTCCCCCATGGATTGCGTAGAAACTTCTGTCATCCACAATCGAATTACTTGGGTTAAACTTCTTAACATAAATCTTCTAAATTTTAAGTTATATATAGGGAATTATATATAGGGAATATATAGGTATATAGAGGTATATACAAAGAATTCTACAAATAATTACGAACCGATATGAACTTTTGCGCTGTAATTAGAGATGAGGAATTGAAATGTTGGGGTCGCTTTCAGCGTTGCCACTACGAAATTTTTATTCGATTTTCTGTGATTGAAATGGTATCTAATCCCACACTGAAACAAGTAAGGAAAGTCTAAAGTCGGGCGGGGCCGACTATATTATACCCTACACCACTTAGATCTAAATTTTCGATACCATATCACATTCGTCAAACGTGTTGGGGGCTATATATAAAGGTTTGTACCAAATACATATATTTAAATACCACTCGATCTGGACAGAATTTGATAGACTTCTACAAAATCTATAGACTCAAAATTTGTGTCGGCTAATGCGCTAGGGTGGAACACAATGCTAGTAAAAAATATCGGAAAAATTTAAATCTGAAGCAATTTTAAGGAAACTTCGCAAAAGGTTATTTATGATTTATCGCTCGATATATATGTATTAGAAGTTTAGGAAAATTAGAGTAATTTTTACAACTTTTCGACTAAGCAGTGGCGATTTAACAAGCAAAATTTTGGTATTTTGACCATTTTTGTCGAAATCAGAAAAACATATATATGGGAGCTATATCTAAATCTGAACCGATGTCAACCAAATTTGGCACGCATAGCTACAATGCTAATTCTACTCCCTGTGCAAAATTTCAACTAAATCGGAGTTAAAAATTGGCCTCTGTGGTCATATGAGTGTAAATCGGGCGAAAGCTATATATGGGAGATATATCTAAATCTAAACCAATTTCAACCAAATTTGGCACGCATAGCTACAATGCTAATTCTACTCCCTGTGCAAAATTTCAACTAAATCGGAGTTAAAAATTGGCCTCTGTGGTCATATGAGTGTAAATCGGGCGAAAGCTATATATGGGAGCTATATCTAAATCTGAACCGATTTCAACCAAATTTGGCACGCATAGCTACAATGCTAATTATACTCCCTGTGCAAAATTTCAACTAAATCGGAGCAAAAAATTGGCCTCTGTGGTCATTTGAGTGTAAATCGGGCGAAAGCTATATATGGGAGCTATATCTAAATCTGAACCGATTTCAACCAAATTTGACACGCATAGCTACAATGCTAATTCTACTCCCTGTGCAAAATTTCAACTAAATCGGAACAAAAAATTGGCCTCTGTGGGCAAATGAGTGTAAATCGGGCGAAAGCTATATATGGGAGCTATATCTAAATCTGAACCGATTTGGCTGATATTCTGCAAGTTTTTCGAGACTCATAAAATATTTGGATGTACTGAATTTGAGGAAGATCGGTTGACATACACGCTAATTATGACCAGATCGGTGAAAAATATATATGGCAGCTATATCTAAATCTGAACCGATTTTTTCCAAAATCAATAGGGATCGTCTTTGAGCCGAAACAGGACCCTATACCAAATTTTAGGACAATCGGACTAAAACTGCGAGCTGTACTTTGCACACAAAAATACATCAACAGACAGACAGACAGACAGACAGACAGACGGACAGACAGACAGACGGACATCGCTAAATCGACTCAGAATTTAATTCTAAGACGATCGGTATACTAAACGATGGGTCTCAGACTTTTCCTTCTTGGTGTTACATACAAATGCACAAACTTATTATACCCTGTACCACAGTAGTGGTGAAGGGTATAAAAAGCATTCACGGCTCCAAAGATTTTGTCTTTACACACATGATTTTGGTATTGATATCGAGCCAAAGAAGCAGAGAATAGAAGTGAGGACACATTTACGTCACAATTCCCTTTTACTACAAGTGAAAATTATTTTATGTTTCAAGTAAAAAACGACTTTAAAATAATGTGTTAAAAGACACCTCCTATTTTTAAAAGCTTTTAGTTTTAAAGTAAAGATGGAAAACGTCAACAATATTTCATTAATTTTGAATATTTTTTCAGGAGTATTAAAATGACTTTAGTAAAACGAAATTTTCTTTTATGTTAGGATACCCAATTTTATGTCGAATCACTTAACTATAAGGACAAACCGACTGAATTGAAAAGTTTATAGACTTTGGACAAGGAAAAAAACTTTATTTCAGAGAAATATGTCTTCTATGCTAAGTAAAATTCGCATTCGTATTTTAAGCACATGAAATCTTCTTTGGCTAGATTTCTTTGGTGATAGATTTATTTAAATATAAAAATTATAAATTTTATATTATAAATTATAAATTTTCGGTTGGTCCGACAATCGGACCAAATTTAAAATTTAGAAATCTTTTGGACCAATTTTGGTCGGATTGGATAAAATTTACTCCTCCCATAGCATCCTCAAGCGAAATCTAGGAATCGATTTATATGAAGGCAATATATAATTGTGGACCGATATGGGCGTATCCTAAATTTATCCCGCCAATAGCAAATCCATGTTCAATACATTTTGACCAGAACTGGGACTGGTCCGTACTCACCGAGGACTAGTACTACTGTACGATCCTGGGTTTGATACATTTCCCAGAGGGTTCATATGGGGCGAAAGATATATAAGGGAACTATATCTACCACTGATCCAAAACATATATTTGTACCAAATTCGAAGTCAACTGAATTAAAACTTCGAACTAGAGCAGCTTGTGAACAAACCAAATGATCGTAATTACTTGCCAAAGAGGTCAACTTAAAATTTACACGTACGAATGGCTACCATAACTTTTCCCACTCATATTCATCGACCGTGGTATCATTTCGAGCGTAAAATGGCCATAAAAATCATCGGATTTCCATCCGTTGGACTTATATGCTTGGGGCATTGTGGATAGTAACATATGGTTGGTACTAAGAAAGTGTTGACCATCTGAAGAAAGTACTTCGTCAAAATACCGCAGAGTCTTCTTCTTGAAACATGTGATGGCCTCATCGGGCGTTTGAAGGCCATAATTCGTGGCTGTACAGCGTCTCCCCGATTTGAAGGTCATAATTCGTGGCTGTAAACCATCTCCCCGATTTGGTTTCTTGAGCATCTAGACACCGCAAAGTATTTCAGGTCTACAAGAAGGTGTGCCGAATGTAGTTTGTATCGGTCCCTATTCTGGTACTTGTATAGCCCCCATATGGATCAATTTCCCGATTTGAATTCTTCGGTATCTAGAGGTCGGAACTTTTATTCGATTTGCATGAAATTGGAAATCTATAGATATATTTTAGGTCCACAAAGAGTTATTTTCCACAAAGAGTATTTGTTTGGTATTATTAGGTGTTTTTTGTAGCCATCATATACAACGGTCTCCCCATTTCTCTTCTTGGGGGTATAGCAAGCGCACTGCTCATCCAAATTGTCCGACAGTAGAAGTAAAATTTTCCGATTTTACTCCTCGCGCGTATTCGAGTAATTGGGGGTAAAAATACACACACCCTCAAAAAAGAAAATCGCTTCTGTAACATATACCCCAAACACATTTTGCTTCAAGCATATATATTTTCCGGATTAGTCCAAACAAAATATTGTTTGTATTGTTCAAGCATATTATGTTTCACCTTAGGGCATACACTAGTAGTAAAAAATTTTAAAGAAACTTTCTTTGTTTGGATATATTTTTAAGGCGCCAATTGGTTACCTCCATTATTTTACTTGCAGCATACTCTCTATCTTTCTCTCTTTCTAAACACATATATGTTTATAGGCTATTTCCAAATTAATATATGTTTGCATCTAAGCATATTATATTTACAAACATTTTATGTCCCAAACATAATATGTTCTAACATATTAACATATATGTCCCAAACATGTTATGCTAGTTTATGGACATTATATGCTTGTATTTAAAAATATTGTGTTAAAAAATTTGAGTTACAAACATATAATTTTTACACCCAAACATATGAAAAACAGTCTTTTTCGTCCGTGCAGAAAGTCGATTTTAAATCAGCAGAAAGGCGTTATTTGGACATCAAATTTGAGATTCCTCTAAAACTCAAACTAAAAAAAGGATGAAGATTGACATGTAATATTTTCTACAAGCAACCATACTAAATTAGTGACAATTTCCGAAAATGCATTAAGAACAAACAAATTTCCTGTTGACTCTTTGACAAAGGTGTTCTCAAAAACTGCTTTTGTTCTGATTTAACCGAGCACTTTTTCATTTTGTGATTACTTCACTTTCATTTTGTCCATGGGCTGCTTTCTAATCTCTTTGTCTTTGTAGACCCAGCTATTGTTCTCGTGACCCATGGGTTACTGGCCGTTTTGTATTTCATCCAAAAATATGCATCATCATCGTCATCGTCATCTTCATCATCAACATCGCCTCTATAAAATCCGCTTAAAAGTTGGCGCGCGCCAAAACGAAATCGAATGTAGAACACCATCCAATTTACAAAAAACCTCATCGTTGGGAAACCCATGAAAGGATATATGGAGTTTTTGTGGCATTCTTAACGAGCCCTCCTCACAGAGAAAGTGCAACTGCAATGATACGTATATGCACACACGTCCAAAACGTTGTAGATGCATATGCCATCATGGGGTCAAGATTGCTTCAGAGGAAATCTCCTCTCAGCATGTCTAAGTGAAAACAATGCCAGAAAACGAAAATAAAATAGGATTCTCTACGAATTTCTTTGGCTTAAGCGCCATTTAGTCTGTCCGAGTTCGTATTCGAAATAAGGACATGACATGACACAGAAAAGCATCATTAGGCTCAGTGAATTCGAGAGCCAAGCGGCCATTGAAAATCGAAATATCGTGCAGTTTATATGCACTAGCACCGGTCATGAACATTGAGTGATTTGTGGTGAAAGTTTGAGGATGAATAATGACGAACGGAAATGAAGATGAAAGGCAAAGCAGATAAAGCAACCAGTCAACGAGATTACATCACAAATGAAAGTGAATAAATTGGATTTAAAATCGAATCGAATGTCTCTGGTTGGTTGTTTGTTTTCATCAAAAGGTCAAATGAACGAATGGCAAAAGATAAAAAAACAGAGCAAATAATATTTCTTCTTATTACAATACTAACTACCAGAATGGGGGGAGGTATACTAAATTTGTAATCCATCGAAAGGTCAATTTCTGACCTATAATATATAAATTACACTGAAAAAAAAAGCATGCCCGATTCCAAATATTTTGTTTTTACTATAATGATGGTGGTATTGAATACGAGACCAAGACGCGGTAACTTGAACTAAGGATACATTTAGGACACAATTCTCTTTTATATTTATATAACACATCGAAATATCGATTTCCGACTACATAAAGTATATTCTTGATCAGGGAGAAATTCTAAGACGATATAAGCATGTTCGTCTGTCCGTCCGTCTGTCTGTCTGTTGTAATCACGCTACAGCCTTCAATAATGGCGCTATAATCCCGAAATTTGGCACAGATTAGTTTTTTGTTTGCAGGCAGGTCAAGTTCAAAGATGGGCTATATCGGTCCAAGTTTTGATATAGTCCCCATATAAACCGACCTCCCGATTTGGGGTTTTGGGCCTATAAAAACCGTAGTTTTTATCAGATTTGCCTGAAATTGGAAATCTAGAGGTATTTTGGGACCATAAAGAAGTGTGTCGAAAATGGTCCGTATCGGTCCATGTTTTAGTATAGCCCCCATATAGACCGATCTCCCGATTTTGCTTCTTAGGCGTCTAGAAACAGTATTTTCTATACGATTTGTCTGAAATTGAAAATCTAGAGGTATTTTAGGACCATAAGGAGGTGTATCGAAAATCGTTCGCATCGGTCCATGTTTTGATATAGCCCCCATATAGACCGATCTCCCGATTTTGCTTCTTGGGCGTCTAGAAACTATATTTACCATCCGATTTGCCTGAAATTGGAAATCTAGAGGTATTGTGGGACTTTAAGAGGTGTGTCGAAAATGGTCCGCATCGGTCCATGTTTTGATATAGCCCCCATATAAACCAACCTCCCGATTTGGAGTCTTGGGCCTATAAAAACCGTAGTTTTTATCCAATTTGCCTGAAATTGGAAATCTAGAGGTATTTGAGGACCATAAAAAGGTGTGCCGAAAATGGTGCTCATCGGTCCATGTTTTGGTATAGCTCCCATATAGACCGATATCCCGATTTTGCTTTTAGGGCTTCTAGAAACTATATTTACCATCCGATTTATTTGAAGACCATAAAAAGGTGTGCCGAAAATGGTGCTCATCGGTCCATGTTTTGATATAGCCCCCATAGAGACTGATTACCCGATTTTGCTTTTTGGGCTTCTAGAAACTATATTTTCTATCCGATTTTCCTGAAATTGAAAATCTAGAGTTCTTTTGGGACCATAAAAAGGTGTGGCGAAAATGGTGCCCATCGGTCCATTTTTTGGTATAGCCCCCATATAGACCGATCTCCCATTTTGCTTCTTGGGCTTCTAGAAACTATATTTACCATCCGCTTTGCCTGAAATTCTTGAGCTACAATAAACTGTATTTATTACATGATTTGCCTGAAATTCGAAACCTAGAGGTATTTTTAGACCACAAATAAGAGTGCCGAAATTGAGGTATATCGGTCCATTTTTTGGTATAACCCCCATATAGACTGATCTCTCGATTTTTACTTCTTGGGCGTCTAGAGACTATATTTTCTGGCCGATTTGTTTGAAATTGAAAATCTGGAGGTATTTTAAGATCACAAATATGTGAGTAGCAAATGGTGCCCATCGGTCCATGTTTTGGTATAGCCCCCATATACACCGATCTCCCGGCTTTATTTCTTGGGCTTCTAGAATACGTAGTTTTTATCCGATTTGCTGGAAATTAGTAATCTATAATACAATTTTAGACAAACGAAATTTCTCTTTCTTATAAAGTGTTTTCGTTTATTCAACGATTGGCTCTAAAATTTGTGTCAAAAGAAAACTTTTCTTGTCTAAAATTACGTTTCTCAAAAAAGAAAACACTTCTTTCAGGGTATAGCAGGCGCACTGATCATGAAAATTGCTTCAAACTGAAAGTAAAAGTTCCAGATTTTACTCATCGTATTTAAATAAATGCGGAAAAATCTACAGATTTATGATTTTAAATCAAGGCGTAATTTCAACATATATACGATATGTTTATATTTTCTCTAAAACTCAAACAAAATTAGTTCTCATAAATCCAGAATCTTATCTGGGTCTTCATACGTAGAATCTTTAAAGATTGTCTTCGGGAGCTGGCTCGTTTGGGAGAAGATTTGTCGTCAAACCCCCTACAATTCTATATATTATCAAGTAACCCACTACGACGAAGAGTTTTCATAGTAAAATATTATTCTTGATTCATGGTGGTGGGTATTTAAAATTCGACCCGGCCGAATTTACTGTTTTCTATACTTGTTTCTTCTTCATATGGGGCCGTTTTGTCGCGATTTCGACCTTCAAACGTTCCAATAACGCCACATAATAGTCACTGTTGATGGGTTTTCCCTTCTCAAGATAATCGATAAAAATTATTCCATGTGCATCCCAAAAAACAGAGGCCATTACTTTGCCAGCGGACTTTTGAGTCTTTCCACGCTTCGGAGACGGTTCACCGGTCGCTGTCCACTCAGCCAACTGTCGATTTGACTCAGGAGTGTAGTTGTGGAGCCATGTTTCATCCATTGCCACATATCGACGGAAAAACTAGGGTGTATTACGAGTTAACAACTGCAAACACCGCTCAGAATCATCAACACGTTGTTGTTTTTGGTCAAATGTGAGCTCGCGCCGCACCCATTTTGTACAGAGCTTCCGCATATCCAAATATTGATGAATGATATGACCAACACGTTCCTTTGATATCTTTAAGGCCTCTGCTATCTCGATCAACTTAATTTTATGGTCATTCAAAATCATTTTGTGGATTTTTTTGATGTTTTCGTCGGTAACCACATCTTTCGGCCGTCCACTGCGTTCATCGTCCTCCGTGCTCATTTCACCACGCTTGAATTTTGCTTAGCAATCAATTATTGTTGATTTCCCTGGGGCAGAGTCCGGAAACTCATTATCAAGCCAAGTTTTTGCTTCCACCGTATTTTTTCCCATCAGAAAACAGTATTTTATCAAAACACGAAATTCCTTTTTTTTCCATTTTTATCACAATAACAAAAGTTGCTTCACAAAAGACGCTCTATCTCACAAACTAATTGACTTACAGACATCAAATTTTGACACGAATCATTTGAAGGTGGGTACTATTTAAAAATAATATGCATTTAATACCATCAACGCCATCTATGTGTCAGATCGGGGACTTATCAGCCAACCTGTTATAAGGACAACACGACTTCATTGCAAAGTTTATCGACTTTTGGACAAGGAAAAAACTTTATATTAGAGATATGTGTCTTCTACGCTAAGCTAAATTTGCATTCGTATTTTAAGGACATGAAATCTTTGGCCTCACGACAATATTTTTTTAGTGTAGGAGAAATGTGTTTGCTATGCTAGACATGGCATTTGGACATCAAATCTTTGTGGCTACGACAAATTTGAAGAACTTCAGATGGTATGAAAATTTTAATCTACAGAATTAGGCTAGGAGATACAGGATAGTGGAGACCGGATATTTCACTCACACTGAAAAAAATATTGTTGTGAGGTCAAAGAATTCATGTCTTTAAAATACGAATGCAAATTTTGCTTAGCTAGAAGACGCATTTCTCTAATATAAAGTTTCTTTTCCTTGTCCAAAAGTCGATAAACTTTTCAATGAAGTCGTATTGTCCTTATAATTACGTGATTTCACTTAAAAATGGGTATCATAACATGAAAGAAAACATTTTTGGGCTAAAGTCAACTTGACTATAAAAATTTAGAAAAATTCTTTAAAATTAACGAAATTATTTTTAAATTTGTTGTCTTTTTCCATCTTGACTGCAAAGCAAAAAAATGGTTCAAATATAAGACATGTTTTTCAACACTTTATTTTAAAGACGTTTTTTACTTGAAACATAGCATAATTTCTACTAGAAGTCGAGTCTTAATTTGGAAAATAAAGTTGTCGTTAACTCGTTTTTAAAGGACTTTGATAGCATATGAAGAAAAAAAGCTGAACAAGTATATACGGCCGTAAGTTCGGCCAGGCCGAAGCTTATGTACCCTCCACCATGGATTGCGTAGAAACTACTACTGAAGACTGTCATCCACAATCGAATTACTTGGGTTGCGGTAACACTTGCCGATGTCAAGGTATCTTAAAACTTCCTAACACCACATAGTCCATACGTGGTATATATTAAACTAAAAAGGGCGATTAAATACGTATATAATTAAGTTTAAAGTTTTTATAGAAATAAAATTTTGGCAAAAAAAATTGACATTTTCTATAGAAATAAAATTTGGAAAAATTTTCTATAGAAATAAAATTTTGACAAAATTTTCTAAAGAAATAAAATTTTGACAAAATTTTCTATAGAAATAAAATTTTGATAAAATTTTCTATAGAAATAAAATTTTGATAAAATTTTCTATAGAAATAAAATTTTGATAAAATTTTCTATAGAAATAACATTTTGACAATGTTTTCTATAAAAATAAAATTTTGGTAGATTATTTTTGGCTCGAGTGGCAACCATGATTATGAACCGATATGGACCAATTTTTGTGTGATTGGGGATCGGCTATATATAACTATAGACCGATATGGACCAATTTTGGCATGGTTATTAGCGGCCTTATACTAAGATTTCAACCGGATCGGATGAATTTTGCTCCTCCAAGAGGCTCCGGAGATCAAATCTGGGGAACGGTTTATATGGGGGCTATATATAATTATGGACCGATATGGAGCAATTCTTGCGTGCTTGTTAGAGAACATATACCAACACCATGTACCAAATTTCAGCCGGATCGGATGAAATTTGCTTCTCTTAGAGGCTCCGCAAGCCAAATCGGGGGATCGGTTTATATGGGGGCTATATGTAACTATGGACCGATATGGACCAATTTTTGCATGGTTGTTAGAGACCATACACTAACAGCATGTACAAAATTTCAGCCGGATTGGATGAAATTTGCTTCTCTTAGAGCAATCGCAAGCCAAATTTGGGGGTCCGTTTATATGGGGGATATACGTAAAAGTGGGCCGATATGGCCCATTTGCAATACCATCCGACCTACATTAATAACAACTACTTGTGCCAAGTTTCTAGTCGATAGCTTGTTTCGTTCGGAAGTTAGCGTGATTTCAACAGACGGACATGCTCAGATCGACTCAGAATTTCACCACGACCCAGAATATATATACTTTATGGGGTCTTAGAGCAATATTTCGATGTGTTACAAACGGAATGACAAAGTTAATATACCCCCATCCTATGGTGGAAGGTATAAAAAGCGAAAATTTAAAATTTGCTTCCTAGAAGCAAGTACACAAAACCCACATTTAAAAGAGAATTGTGTCTTAAAAGTATCCTTACTTGTATTCTCCGCTTCTTTGGCTCGGAATCAATATCAAAATTGTTAAAGTTAAGACAAAATCTTTGGAACCGGGCATGCTTTTTTTCAGTGTAGGCTATTCAGTCCATTGTGAGAGCACAGTGGTGAGCTTCTCTCTTATCACTAAGTGCTGGCCGATTAAATGTTTAGCTCAATTACAAGAGACATCCATCCTTTTTATATCCGAGTCCGTACGGCGTTTCCCATTACGATGGAAACACTTCGAGCAGCTGTTAATCACTCCGAAATGCCACTAACATTACTGAGAGGGGATAATTCACCGCTGAAGTACTGTTTGGTGTTTGCGGATTGAACCCATGACCTTTTGTATTGCACCACGTTGGATCCCATGGTGGAGCCTATACAATTTAAGCAAAACTCAAAGATTTTATACTGACAGTTATTTAAAATCGTATTCCCAAAATCTTTCTCCTCCATTTAAACAAATACAATCGTCTGGATATGTTTGTCATTAGTCCTCACACCAATCAAGATCTCATAATTTAATTACAACATTTGTAATTGCCTAGACAAATTTCAAAGCTGTTATGACATGAAATTTTCTAATCGCTACTTTGAATTTCCTTCCTCATGGGGAGTTTTAGGAAACGCCACTTCAGTAGTGAATTCCCCTTCCCTCTGGAATTCACCATCAAATTGGAGATGACATTAGAAAAGCAATTACCCAAGCAATATGTCTTGGATATTAACGGTTGCTATAATGTAAACGATTCAAGAGTTAGAAATTAAATTTTCATCTTAAGCGGCACAATATGTCTTCTGGGATTTTAAGAGTTATGATGAGCAGGAATCTGCTCATTATGAATGCATACTATGATGTATTACATATCCAAAGATATTTGTCTTCACACCATAAACCATCTAATACACATATATAAAGCTGGAAGAGATATGAATGCTGAAGGTTAATTGACAGTTGTAGACTTAAGATACAATAGGCCTTTATTTGATATGGGAGAGAGTTCAGTCATATTTATACTAAAATTTTGTTGAAGTTTTTTGTTTCATTATTTAGGGCAGAATAGCTTTTTAATCTAACAAATATAAGCTACATTGATTAATATTTAAATTTGGCTCCATAATTTTTCGATGATAGCTTAAGGGAAGTGTTGCTGATTCAGTCCAGGAGCATGATTTTAAAATGCGGATTTGTTTTTCAAATGTTTAGGTTAGGTAAGTTATAGTGGCAGACCGAAATTTCAGGCTAACTTTTACTACTCAGTCCATTGTGATAACACAGTGGTGAACGTTTATCTTATCTCTAAGTGCTGGCCGATTCTATGTTTAGCTCAATGACAAGGGACCTTCTTTCTATAGCGGAGTCCGAACGGCGTTTCTCATTACGGTGAAACTGCTCACTAAGCATTCACCAGCTTTACTGAGAGGGAATAATCAACCGCACCGAAAAAAAAGGAGACTGTTTTATAGGAAGAATGAACAACCTCGCGCGAAAATTGAACTATTTTGTTCTCCATGTTTTGAAATTTCCACGCAATGTTGTTAAGACCAAGAAAATGTAGTACCATGTTGTACTTTTTAACTGTTGTTCTCGAAATTACTCCCTCTCATTGAAGAAAAAATTAACTAAAAGTAAAGAAGAAAATCATTGGCGCCAAATCATTACCATTTTAACCCTACAGTAGTTCATTCTTACTACCTTTGGGAATCGTACAAAAATTTTCAGTTATTTTAGTTAAAAATGAACTTTTGTGTACGGTCATTGAACTTTATACCCACGGTTAGTTCATAAAATATCTGAGACATACTTAAAAAACGAAAATTTCATTAGGCTGTGTAAATTTTCGCAAAAAATAATAAAATTGAACTACAAACAAATAATTTTTTTGCAATAAAAATAAGTTAAATTTGGCGTTAGTTTAACTACGGAAAATTTTTTCTGTGCGCTTATAAATTTCTTGGAATTGGGTCGAAACTGCACAAAAAAAAACCAGCTCCAACATATTTCCGGTTAAAATGTTAACTTAAAGGGTGATACGGTCAAAATTTGGTCAATATAAATTTGACGTATTTCTTTCAATTTTGCATTTAAAAAACCTGAACTTTCCTCATTTTGAAGGTGTGTGTGTGTAGAATGTTGCTCCTATCTTGATTATGGAATTCACTCTTCAGTTGTCAAAATGTCGTCCAAGCAAGAAGAGCAGCGTATCAAAATTTTGCTCGCGCATCGCGAAAATCCGAGATACTCGCACGCAAAGCTGGCAAAATCGCTAAAAGTTGCCAAATCAACCGTTACAAATGTAATTAAAGTGTTTGGGGAACGTTTGTCGACAGCCAGAAAGTCTGGATCGGGGGGAAATCGAAAACCGGAAGCCGCTGACACGACAAAGAGAGTTGCCGGTAGTTTCAAGCGAAACCCTAACATCTCTCTCCGAGATGCCGCAAATAAGCTGTGTGTATCGTCTACAACCGTGCATCGAGCCAAAAAACGAGCCGGACTATCTACTTACAAGAAGGTAGTGACTCCAAATCGCGATGATAAACAAAATATGACGGCCAAAGCGCGATCTCGGAGGCTGTACACGACGATGCTGACGAAGTTTGACTGCGTGGTAATGGACGACGAAACCTACGTCAAAGCCGACTACAAGCAGCCTCCGGGACAGGAGTTTTATACGGCAGAAGGAAGGGGAAACGTAGCAGATATTTTCAAGCACATAAAACTGTCAAAGTTCGCAAAGGAATATCTGGTTTGGCAAGCCATCTGTACCTGTGGCTTGAAAAGCAGCATTTTCATAGATTCCGGGACTGTCAACCAAGAAATTTACGTGAAAGAGTGTTTAAATAAACGTCTGCTGCCTTTCCTGAAGAAACACGGCTGTTCCGTACTGTTTTGGCCGGATTTGGCATCTTGCCATTACGGTAAAAAGGTCATGGAGTGGTACGCCGCCAATAACGTGCAGTTGGTTCCCAAGGACACGAACCCTCCCAACACACCAGAGCTCCGCCCAATTGAGAAATACTGGGCTATTGTCAAGCGGAACCTAATGAAGACCAAAACAACTGCTAAGGACGAGCAGCAGTTCAAGGCAAACTGGCTTTCTGCGGCGAAGAAGGTGGACAAGGTGGCTGTACAAAATCTGATGGCAGGAGTCAAGCGTGAGGCCCGGCAATTCGGATTTGGAAAAGCGAAAGCCTAACTGAATATTTTTCCTGAATTTTATACTAATCGAACTTGAAAAAGAAATTTAATTTGATTTTTTAAATAAACGATTTCACCGATTTACACGCGTTTTCCCTTGACCAAATTTTGACCGTATCACCCTTTAAGTTTAAAATGTAATTAATTAAAAAATTAATTGAAAGTGGAAAGAATGTAATCAAATATTTTTAAATCAATTGTATTATATCCTCCACCATAGGATGGGGGGTATATTAACTTTGTCATTCCGTTTGTAACACATCGAAATATTGCTCTAAGACCCCATAAAGTATATATATTCTGGGTCGTGGTGAAATTCTGAGTCGATCTGAGCATGTCCGTCCGTCCGTCTGTTGAAATCAAGCTAACTTCCGAACGAAACAAGCTATCGACTTGAAACTTGGCACTAGTAGTTGCTATTGATGTAGGTCCGATGGTATTGCAAATGGGCCATATCGGTTCAATTTTACGTATAGCCCCCATATAAACGGATCCCAAGTTTGGCTTGCGAATCCTCTAAGAGAAGCAATTTTCGTCCGATCCGTCTGAAATTTGGTTCATGGTGTAAGCATATGGGCTTCAACAACCATGCAAAAATTGATCTACATCGGTTTATAATTATATATAGCCCCCATATAAACCGATTCCCAGATTTGGCTTGCGGAGCCTCTAAGAGAAGCAAATTTCATCCGATCCGGCTGAAATTTGGTACATGGTGTAAGTATATGGTCTCTAATGACCATGCAAATATTGGTCGAAATCGGTCCATAATTATATATAGCCCCCATATAAACCGATCACCAGATTTGACTTCCGGAGCCCCTTGGAAGAGCAAAATTCATTCGATTCGGTTGAAATTTGGTACGTGATGTTAGTATATTGTATCCAATAACCATGCAGGAATTGGTTCATATCAGTCCTTAATTATATACAGCTCCCACATAAACCGATCCCCAGATTTGAACTCTGGTGCCTTATGGAGAAGCAAAATTCATCCGATCTGGTTGAAATTTGGTACGTGGTGGTAGTATATGATATTTAACAACCATGCCAAAAGTGGTCCATATCAGTCCATAATCATATATAGCGCCCCTATTTAAACCGATCCCGAGATTTGGTTTTGGAGCCTCTTGGAAGAGCAAATTTCATCCGAGTCAGTTGAAATTTGGTACATTGTGGTAGTATATGGCCGTTAACAACCATGCCTAACTAAGTCCATATCGGTCTATAGTTACATATATAGCCCTCATAAAAATCGATCCCCAATCGCACAAAAATTGGTCCATATCAAGTTCATAATTGTATATAGCCCCCACATAATAGACCCCCATATTTCAATTCTGGCTCTCTACGTATCGTGCAAAAAGTCCATATCGATTCGTAATTATTTGTAGACTTACCTATACATACATTTTTTGTCTAATATATACCACGTATGGACTAACTCACAATTTAGAAAACAATGTTAAGAAGTTTTAAGATACCACAACCCAAGTAATTCGATTGTGGATGACATTCTTTCGTAGAAGTTTGTACGCAATCCATGGTGGAGAGTACATAAGATTCGGCCTGGCCGAACTTTCAGCCGTATATACTTGTTTTTTATTTCTAATTATTATTTATTAATTTATTCATTATTATTATTACAAATTATATTTAACTTCTTTATGCGCACAATAGCAACTAGCAGCCCAAATAATTCTGTGATTGATGTTATCATTTTCGTGATTGAAGTAGTTTCAATTAAAAACTTAATTGGATCAATTAGAGAAGCAAATTTCATCCGATCCGTTTGAAATTTGGTACGTGGTGTTAGTATATGGTCTCTAACAACCATGCAAAAATTGGTCCACATCGGTTCATAATTATACATAGCCCCCTTATAAACCGATCCCCCGATTTGGATTTTGAGGCCGCTAAGAGAAGCAAATTTCATCCGATCCGGCTGAAATTTAGTACATGGTGTAAGTATGTGGTCTCTAACAACCATGCAAAAATTGGTCCACATCGGTCCATAATTATATATAGCCCCCATATGAACCGATCCCCAGATTTAACCTCTGCAGCCTCTTGGAAGAGAAAATTCATCCTATCCGTTTGAAATTTAGTACGTGGTGTTAGTATTTGGTTTCTGACAACCATGCAAAAATTGGTCCATATCGGTACATAATTATATATAGCCCCCATATAGGTTAGGTTAGACTATTCAGTCCATTGTGATACTACAATGGTGAACTTCTCTCTTATCACTGAGTGCTGCCCGATTTCATGTTAAGCTCAATGACAAGGGACCTCCTTTTTATAGCCGAGTCCGAACGGCGTTCCACATTCCAGTGAAACCACTTAGAGTAGCTTCGAAACCCTCAGAAATGTCACCAGCATTACTGAGGTGGGATAATCCACCGCTGAAAAACATTTTGGTGTTCGGTCGAAGCAGGAATCGAACTGACGACCTTGTGTATGCATGGCGGGCATGTTAACCATTGCACCACGGTGGCTCCCTAGCCCTCGTATAAACCGATCGCCAGATTTGACCTCCAGAGCCTCTAGGAGGAGAACATTTCAGCCGATCCGGTTGAAATTACCGCGCAAAAGTTCATATTGGTTCGTATTTATTTGTAGGCTTCTCAATATATATCGGTCAATAACTGAATTATTTTCGTATTTCATCTGCTTTTTTGTCTAATATAAACCACGTATAGACAACTTATAATTTAGAAAACGATGTTAAGAAGTTTCAAGATACCTTGCCATCGGTAGTATTACCACAACCCATGTAATTCGATTGTGGATGGAAATCATGGAGGAGGGTACTAAGATTCGGCCTGGCCGATCTTACGGCCGTATATACTTGTTTCTTCTAATTTTTTTATTCAAAAGCAAAAAGTGTTGGAAATAACATCACATTTTAAAATCAGTTCAGATTACTTCTAATTGGCGACCGTTTGCTCGAATTATGGCCTTCAAATGTCATCACATGCTGCACGAAAGTGGCTTTGCGCTATTTTGGCCCATTCCCGGCGAATCGCCGTTCTTGAGTTGTGATCGTAACTTTGGTATTTCTTTGTGACAACCTTACTCTCCTAAATGACTCAGGCCAAAAGTCCAACGGATTGAGATCCCGAGATTTTCTTGATACTGTAGACATGAAGTGAGTGCTATAGTTCTGAGTCCTGTAGATCATGACCGAAGCATCGGCTTCATCATTCGGCCAAAAATCGATAATCGGCCTTCGGCGTCAATAGGCCGATTAACCGAAGCGGAAGTTTTGTGAATAATTTATTTCATATTGACTTGTGTCAGTGTTGAATTTGTCTCAGACAAAACACCCAGTACAAATAAAACTTAGACAATGTTTTAAAAATCCTTTTTCATTATAATATCGAACTACTGAATACCCTCCACCATGGATTGCGTAGAAACTTCTACTGAAGACTGTCATCCACAATCGAATTACTTGGGTTGCGGTAACACTTGCCGATGGCAAGGTATCTTAAAACTTCATAACACCGTAATATATACCACATAGTCCATACGTGGTATATATTAAACTAAAAAGGCTGATTAAATACGTATATAATTAAGTTTAAAGTTCCTAAGAAATAATATTTTAACAAAATAAAATTTTGTCAACATTTTCTATAGAAGTAAAATTTGGAAAAAAATTTCTATAGAAATAAAATTTGGAAAAAATTTTCCATACAAATAAAATTTGAAAAAAATTTTTCTATAGAAATAAAATTTTGACAAAATTTTCGATAGAAATAAAATTTTGACTAAATTTTTTATAGAAATAACATTTTGACAATGTTTTCTATAAAAATACAATTTTTGTAGATTATTTTTGGCTCGAGTTGCAACCATGATTATGAACCTATGGACCAATTTTTGTGTAATTGGGGATCGGCTATATATAACTATAGACCGATACGGACCAATTTTGCCATGGTTATTAGCGGCCTTATACTAACACCACGTTGCAAATTTTAACCGGATCGGATGAATTTTGCTCCTCCAAGAGGCTCCAGAGATTAAATCTGGGGAACGGGTTATATGGGGGCTATATATAACTATGGACCGATATGGACCAATTCTTGCGTGTTTCTTAGAGACCACATTCTAACACCATGTTCCAAATTTCCACCGGATCGGATGAATATTGCTCCTCCAAGAGGCTCCGGAGGACAAATCTGGGGATTGATTCATATGGGGGCTATATATAATTATGGACCGATATGGACCGACCGACACCACGTACCAAATTTCAATCCGATCAGATCACTTTTGCTCCTCTAAGAGGCTCCAGAGGTCAAATCTGGGGATCGGTTTATATGGGGGTTATATATAACTATGGGCCGATGTGGACCAATTTTTGCATGGTCATTAGAGAACATATACCAACATCATGTATCAAATTTCAGCCGGATCGGATGAAATTTCCTTCTCTTAGAGGCTCCGCAAGCCAAATCGGGGGATCGGTTTATATGGGGGCTATATATAATTATGGACCGATGTGGACCAATTTTTGAATGGTTGTTAGAGACCATATACTAACACCACGTACCAAATTTCAATCGGATCGGATGTCTTTTGCTCCTCTAAGAGGCCCGGAGGTCAAATCTGGGGATCGGTTTATACGGGGGTTATATATAATTATGGACCGATGTGGACCAATTTTTGCATGGTTGTTAGAGACATTATACTAACACCATGTACCAAATTTCAGCCGGATTGGATGAAATTTGGTTCTCTTAGAAGCTCCGTAAGCCAAATCGGGGGATCGGTTTATATGGGGACTATATGTAATTATGGACCGATATGGACCAATTTTTGCACGGTTGTTAGAGACCATATACTAACACCATGTACCAAATTTCAGTCGGATCGGATGAAATTTGCTTCTCTTAGAGCAATCGCAAGCCAAATTTGGGGGTCCGTTTATATGGGGCTATACGTAAAAGTGGACCGATATGGCCCATTTGCAATACCATCCGACCTACATGAATAACAACTACTTGTGCCAAGTTTCAAGTCGATAGCTTGTCCGTTCGGAAGTTAGCGTGATTTCAACAGACGGACGGACGGACGGACATGCTCAGATCGACTCAGAATTTCACCACGACCCAGAATATATATACTTTATGGGTCTTAGAGCAATATTTCGATGTGTTGCAAATGGAACGACAAAGTTAATATACCCCCCATCCTATGGTGGAGGGTATAAAAAAAGTTAAAATTACCAATTAAAAGTATGGAAAAACTAAGTTATAAAAAATTGAATTAAAAGAAATTTCTGGGTAGTTAAAATAAAGAACATCATTGGGAGTGCATCTTTAGGAAGTGCTTTTAAAGTTGTGCCTTTGGAAGTACTTCCAATTTTTTTTGTTCCATGTATATGTATTCGGCTTTGCCGTCGATGTTGAGACATGACCAGGGTTACCATATGGTTTTTCCCGCTTGGGATTGTCGTAGTGGATCCACGTTTCATCACCAATAACGATGCGATACAAAAACCCACTCCCTTGTAGCCTTTAGAGCATCTGTTCCCGCAAATGCTAATTTGTGGTCATGAAACTTAACATAAAAACCAACTATGTTGCCGACACTCCGGTAGAATGAAATGTACTGAATGCGAAAACTATAGAATTCGTATATCCCCATCTAACTAATGCTATCTGTTATTAATCCCACATTGCTAATTCGTGAACTCAATATTTTCAGCCTCTATCCAAGAAGGCCTAATGAATTTTCCAACTGGGTTACTTTTCCCATCATCATCCTGTGTTATTGAACATGACTACCATAGATTTTAGCATAAAGTATCCGTTTACCATCCATCGCCATGTGTTTATGCATATCCTCTGTTTTACTCGAACAAAAATCAATAATCGTCAGTCACATTGAAAATGGAAATTTATGTTGATGTTTTATTCGTTTGCCGAGGGTTATGTCAATGGTGTTTTTCTCCCCATCCATTATGTTTATAAAAAATATTGAACAGAAAAGTTTAAATTATGATTTTAAAGTTATGGACTTTATGTTATTTGTATTTTCAGTGTTAAATTGAATATTGTCATGTAAAGGTATTGCTGAAAGGAAAAATAACAAGTACGAGTATATACAGCACTAAGATCGGCCGGGTCGAATCTTAAATACCCACAACCATGAATCAAACAGAGCAGTTCAACCAGTACTCTTCCCGAAGATAAATTTAAAGATTTTACCTATGAAGATTATATCAGATTTTGGATTTATAAGAGCCATTTTTGTATGAGTTTTAGGGGAATCATTAACATCCCTTGTACACGCAAAGAAAAAAAACGTTCGGAAAACGTGTACCGAAAACGTTTTTCTTTTGTTAGAATATTTTGAATTGCTTCGAAAAGCAAACACTTTTATCACCAAAAAATTTCGTTTGTTACAAAATTTTTATTATACCCTCCATCATAGGATGGGGGTATCATTCCGTTTGTAACACATCGAAATATTGCTCCCCATAAAGTATATATATTCTGGGTCGTGGTGAAATTCTGAGTCGATCTAAGCATGTCCGTCCGTCCGTCCGTCTGTTGAAATCACGCTAACTTTCGAACGAAACAAGCTATCGACTTGCAACTTGGCACAAGTAGTTGTTATCGATGTAGGTCGGATGGTATTGAAAATGGGCTATATCGGTCCACTTTTACGTATAGCCCCCATATAAAGGGACCCTCAGATTTGGCTTGTGGAGCCTCTAACAGAAGCATATTTCATCCGATCCGGCTGAAATTTGGTATATGGTGTTGGTATATGGTCTCTAACAACCATGCAAAAATTGGTCCACATCGGTCCATAATTATATATAGCCCCCATATAAACCGATCCCCAGATTTGGCTTGCGGGGCCCAAAAAGAAGCAAATTTCATCCGATCCGGCTGAAATTTGGTACATGGTGTTGGTATATGGTGTCTAACAACCATGTAAAAATTGGTCCACATCGGTCCATAATTATATATAGCCCCCATATAAACCGATCCCCAGATTTGGCTTGCGGAGCCTCAAAGAGAAGAAACTTTCATCCGATCCGGCTGAAATTTGGAACATGATGTTGGTATATGGTCTCTAACAACCATGCAAAAATTGGTCCATATCGGTCCTTAATTATATATAACCCCCATATAAACCGATCCCCAGATTTGGTTTGTGGAGCCTCTAAGAGAAGCATATTTCATCCGATCCGGCTGAAATTTGGTATATGGTCTCTAACAACCGTGCAAAAATTGGTTCACATCGGTCCATAATTATATATAGCGCCCATATAAACCGATCCTCAGATTTGGCTTGTGGAGCCTCTAACAGAAGCATATTTCATCCGATCCGGCTGAAATTTGGTATATGGTGGTGGTATATGGTCTCTAACAACCATGCAAAAATTGGTCCACATCGGTCCATAATTATATATAGCGCCCATATAAACCGATCCTCAGATTTGGGTTGCGGAGCCTCAAAGAGAAGCAAATTTCATCCGATCCGCCTGAAATTTGGTACATGGTATTGGTATATGGTCTCTAACAACCATGCAAAAATTGGTCCACATCGATCCATAATTATATATATAGACCCCATATAAACCGATCTCCAGATTTGGCATGCGAAGCCTCAAAGAGAAGCAAAGTGCATTCGATTCGGCTGAAATTTGATACATGGTATTGGTATATGGTCTCTAACAACCATGCAAAAATTGGTCCACATCGGTTCATAATTATATATAGCCCCCATATAAACCGACCCCCAGATTTGGCTTGCGAAGTCTCCAAGAGCCTCTTGGAGGAGCAAAATTCATCCGATCCGGTTCAAATTAGGAACGTGGTGTTAGTATATGGTCGCTAACAACCATACGAAAATTGGTCCAATCACACAAAAATTGGTCCATATCGGTTCATAATCATGGTTGCCACTAGAGCCAAAAATAATCTACCAAAATTTTATTTCTATAGAAAATTTTGTCAAAATTTTATTTCTATAGAAAATTTTGTCAAAATTTTATTTCTATAGAAAATTTTGTTAAAATTTTATTTCTGTAGAAAATGTTTGTCAAAATTTTATGTCTACTTTGTCAAATTGAATTATATACGTATTGGATCGATCTTTTTGATTTAATATATACCACGTATGGACTTACATACAATTTAGAAGATGGTGTTAGGAGGTTTTAAGATACCTTGCCATCGGCAAGCGTTACCCCAACTTAAGTAATTCGATTCTGGATGGCAGTGTTGTACGCAATCCATGATGGAGGGTACATAAGCTTCGGCCTGGCCGAACTTACGGCCGTATATACTTGTTTTTTTCCTTATACATACCGGTCAAGAACTGAATATATACGTATTTAATAGACCTTTCTTTGGTCTACGATATATCCCGCATGGACTAACTTACAATTTAGAAGATGATATTAAGAAGTTTTAAAATGCCTTGCCATCGGCCGCAACCCAAGTAATTTTACTGTGGATGACTGTCTTTAGTAGAAGTTTCTACGCAATCCATGATGGAGGGGACATAAGATTCGGACGAACTTACGTCCGTTTTTTTTAATTAACTAAACATTTTTATGTAAGACAATTTTTTCTTTCTTTTCAGATATTGCCGCTGTATGATATTTAATATGGTAAGCTATCAAGAAAAAATTTTGATATCTTCAATAATTATATAGCGTTGTGTAGTACAAAGTTCCATATATAGATGCACTTCTAAGATTCTGTATTGCCCTCTTTCTTGTTATAGGTCTTTCGGATTTATATGGCTTATTTAGGTTTTTTATCATTGTTGCAAATAACACAAATCCACAAATTAGATAAAAACTTGGTTTATATTAGATTCTGTTAGCTTGTCCATCATCTATACAATTTCTATCAAACAGCAAAAAAAATTCATCTGTGCTACATCTCTCAGTAATGCTGGTGACATTTCTGTATGATTGAAAAACTCTTTAAATTCTTTCACACATTCTGGGTCATTGCGTTCGAACTACGCATTGCCCCATTTCAACAGCCGTTACACTGAATTTGCATCACTTCTTTAGGTGTGATCCGAATTCAATGTTTTGGACGTAAATTAAAATATTCTGTGATATTTTGTTAGATAAAGTTTTTTTGGAATTTTTTATAATTTTTAAGGGATTTTAACGCTTGCCTTAAACGTTTGACCTCAAATATTTTCAAAAATTCACAATTTTTTCAGGTTGGATTTAGCATTTTATTCGACAAAATTTAAATAATTTGTACCATATTATGAATTCTTACTCTGTTTTTAACTTATTTGAAACAAAAAAGTTAAAATTACCCATTAAAAATATGAAAAAAAACATGTTATAAAAAATTTAATAAAACGAACTTCCTGTGAAGTGATATTGGTTGTTTTACCTTCTAACTGCATAGAAGACAAAATTAAACAGTATTTGGAAGATATACCATGAGGTAGACAGACATTGCTAGATCCCAGCAAAAAAAAATTGGAAGTTCTTCTAAAGCCACAACTTTAAAAGCACTTCCAAAAATGACCTCCCAAAGATGTTCTTTATTTTAACTACACAGGAAGTTATTTTAGTTCAAGTTTTTCTAACTGTTTTTTTTTCTTATTTTTAGTGGGTAACTTTTATTTTTATACCCTCCACCATAGGATGGAGGTATATTAACTTTGTCATTCCGTTTGTAACACATCGAAATATTGCTCTAAGACCCCATAAAGTATATATATTCTGGGTCGTGGTGAAATTCTGAGTCGATCTGAGCATGTCCGTCCGTCCGTCCGTCTGTTGAAATCATGCAAACTTCCGAACGAAACAAGCCATCGACTTGAAACTTGGCAGAAGTAGTTGTTATTGATGTAGGTCGGATGGTATTGCAAATGGGCCATATCGGTCCTCTTTTACGTATAGCCCCCATATAAACGGACCCCCAAATTTGGCTTGCGATTCCTCTAAGAGAAGCAAATTTCATCCGATCCGGCTGAAATTTAGTACATGGCGCTAGTATATGGTCGCTAATGATCATGCAAAAATTGGTCCACATCGGTCCACAATTATATATAGCCCCCATATAAACCGATCACCAGATTTGACCTCCGGAGCCTCTTGGAAGACCAAAATTTATCTGATTCAGTTGAAATTTGGTACGTGGTGTTAATATATGGCCTCAAACACCCATGCAAAAATTGGTCGAGATCGGTCCATAATTATATATAGGCCCCATATAAACCGATCCCCAGATTTGACCTCCGGAGCCCCTTGGAAGAGCAAAATTCATCCGATGCGCTTGAAATTTGGTACATGATGTTAATATATGGTATCGAACAACCATGCAGGAATTGGTTCATATCAGTCCATAATTATATATAGCCCCCATATAAACCGATCCCCAGATTTGACCTTCATCCGATCCGGCTGAAATTTGGTGCATGATGTTGGTATATGGTCTCTAACAACCATGCCAAAAGTGGCCCATATCAGTCCATAATCATATATAGCCCCCATATAAACCGATCCCGAGATTTGGTTTTGGAGCCTCTTGGAGGTATATGGCCGTTAACAACCATGCCTAATTAGGTCCATATCGGTCTATTGTTATATATAGCCCTCAGATAAATCGATCCCGAATCATAAAAAAATTGGCCCATATCAAGTTCATAATTCTATATAGCCCCGATATATTATAAGCAACCCCCATATTTCAATTCTGGCTCTCTACACTGAAAAAAAGCATACTCGGTTCCAAAGATTTTGTCTTTACTTTAAAAAATTTGGTATTGATTCCGAGCCAAAGAAGCGGAGAATACAGGTAAGGATACTTTTAAGACACAATTCTCTTTTAAATTTAGGTTTTGTGTACTTGCTTCTAGGAAGCAAATTTTAATTTTTCGCTTTCTCAGCTTTTTTCTTCATATGCTATCAAAGTCCTTTAAAAACGAGTTAACGGCAACTTTATTTTCCAAATTAGGACTCGACTTCCAATAGAAATTATGCTATGTTTGATGTAAAAAACTTCTTTAAAATAAAGTTTTGAAAAACATGTCCTATATTTGAACGATTTTTTGCTTTGTAGTAAAGATGCAAAAAGACAACAAATTTAAAGACAATTTCATTAAATTTGAAGAATTTTTCAGAATTATTAAAGTCAAGTTGACCTTAGCCTATAAATTTTTTCTTTCATGTTAAGACACCCATTTTTAAGTCAAATCACTTAATTATAAGGACAATACGACTTAATTGAAAAGTTTATCGACTTTTGGAGAAGGAAAATAACTTTATTTTAGAGAAATGCGTCTTCTATGCTAAGCAACATTTGTATTCGTATTTTAAAGACATGAAATCTTTGACCTCACGACAATATTTTTTTCAGTGTACGTACCGTGCAAAAGTCCATATCGATTCGTAATTATTTGTAGACTTACCTATACACCGGAGCCACCGTGGTGCAATGTTTAGCATGCCCGCCTTGCATACACAAGGTCGTTGGTTCGATTCCTGTTTCGACCGAACACCAAAAAGTCTTTCAGCGGTGGATAATCCTACCTCAGTAATGCTGGTGACATTTCTGAGGGTTTCAAAGCTTCTCTAAGTGGTTTCACTGCAATGTGGAACGCCGTTCGGACTCGGCTATAAAAAGGAGGTCCCTTGTCATTGAGATTAACATGGAATCGGGCAGTACTCAGTGATAAGAGAGAAGTTCACCAATGTGGTATCACAATGAACTGAATAGTCTATGTGAGCCTGATACATCGGGCTGCCACCTAACCTAAATAACCTAACCTACCTATACATAACTGTTTGGTCTAATATATACCACGTATGGACTAACTCACAATTTAGAAAACGATGTTAAGAAATTTTAAGATACCACAACCGAAGTAATTCGATAGTGGATGACAGTCTTTCGTAGAGGGTACATAATAATCTTATGTACCCTCCACGGTGGAGGGTACATAAGATTCGGCCTGGCCGAACTTACGGCCGTATATACTTGTTTTATTTCAAATAGATTAAAAACAGAGTCAGAATTAATAAAATGGAACAAATTATTAAAATTTTGTCGAAGAAATGCTAAATCCAATGTACAAAAAATGCGAAATTTTGAAAATATTTGAAGTCAAACGTTTCAGGCAAGCGTTAGAATGCATTAAAAATCATAAAAAAAATAAAACTTATTTATTTAGGAAAATATCACAAATTTTGTTTATTTCACATCCAAAACACTGAATTCAGATCTCACCCTAAAAAGTGATTAAAATTCATTGTTGAAATGTTGGACATCCATCCTATGAAAAGTCCATGTTAAATTCATCGCTTCGGCACCAATTTTGCACAACTTCTGGATCCAAAAAGAACATTTTCATTACTTTTTTGGCGACGCTTTTTTACTGTGATTTTCCAAGTTTCAAACTGATCAAGAATTTATAGACTTTATATGGTTGAAAAGCGTATTTGGATTATATTAAGTTTATTAATTATTATTATTATTATTAATGGTTAATTTTATATTATTATTACATTTATTTATTATTAAATACCTCAAGCGAAGGTCTTGTAAAGTGAAATATTTGTGCTAACTCTGGAAGAGGACATTGTAGATAAGCATATTATTCTCGGGTTATTCCTTTTCGGTGTTTTATGCAAATTCATAAAAATTTGAATATCAAACATTTGCACATTAAAAATGAATGTTTTAAACTATAAAATTATTCCATTTGCGTAGTAAAATTTAAAGATATTACAATTCATTCAACCCTTCATCAAGGAAACCTGCGATTTTATATTCTGAATACGTTTTTGTTTATTTCGATTAGATGTCGATATACGACACCAGACACAAAATGGTCATTAATCAAACCTCTTCATTTGAAACACATGCATGTTTCACCATTTTTGCTATTGGTTGGATGCATTAGTTTTGTTGGTAATATCCCATACATATACATGCACGTTGGGGAAATGAAGATATATGTATCTACCAAATTGTATTGTGTCTTAACTCCAACGCCCCGAAAAATAAAACAAAAACAAAAAACATATTCACCATTGTTTGGTATATGAATATTTTGCACACAATACACGAATGTAAGAGTACACCTACCCAGCGGCGGAAATCGCTCTTCATAAGGCCTTTCAAAAGGCATTTATTTGCAGACACAAGGCATTGACTTCCCATTACATATTCATTGTATTTTTACACAGGGTGTCATAGCCGACCAAGGGCTCCGACTTCAACTTACAGCATAAGGGCTAATATAAGGTCATTATTTTAAGGCCTTTTAGGAAGTGCCTCAAATAAGTTCTTTATAATGTGTGATAAAATAAGGCCTTTTATAATGTATACATCAAAAGGCTTTATGAAGCATATATAAATAGAGGCCTCTTAATAGGAGTTTAAAATAATGCCAATTTAATGCCTTTTTATGAAGGCTGTTTAAAAGGCCTTGTTTACATACCTTATAAAGGGCCTACTCCAAATTTCATATATAAACAAGAAACCCAAAATTTGTGCAGAATTCTTTTTATTTTAATTTGTACTATATAAAATTGTACTATAAAAAATAAATCACCTTCTTCATAGGAACTGATTTCTTATTGGACGTCTGATTTCCACATATTGAACAGATCATCGGCTTTCATGGTAGAAGTTGCCGCTAAATAAATTGTGCAAAATTTAAATTGTGCAAAATTTAAATTGTGCAAAATTATTTTTATTCTTAACTTTCGGTTACTTATAAACTTACGGCATAAGCTTATCAAAGGTCTCTTAGATTAAAGAAGTGCGCATATTAGAACATGTCTTTTTTTTAAAGCCGTTATAATGTTTGTGACTCGTTGTCGAAAAACTTATAAATTGGCTTACGGCATAAGGGCTTTTCAAAGGTCTCGTAAATTATAAGAGCTTGCTATGAGAATATGAGTTGCTTTTTAAAAATCGTTTTATTTTGCCTCGTTGCAAGAACACATTGTAATTCACAATACCAAACAAGGCCTATTAGGAGTTCCTTAAAATGTGTCTTTAAACACATGTCCCAGATAAGCCATTTCAAAAGGCCACGACAAGTATGTTATGAGAAAAGGAATAGCGATCTTAGTAAATAAAGACCTTTTTAAGACCTGTTTTTTGCAATGAATGATGAATGAGTATCAACTTTTTTTGTAAAGAAGGAAGAGGTCTTACAAAAGGGATTATTTTATAAGACCTAATCGTATGAGTATTGCCTCTAAAATAAGGGCTCCGTGAATGCTTTAAATCGAAAGTGCTCTCGATTTACGCCGCTGGGTACATCTACTCAACCACCCAGCGGCGGAAATCGCTATTCATAAGGTCTTATAAAAGGCATTCATTTGCAGATACAAGGCATTGATTTCCCATTACATATTCATTGATTTTTTACACAGGGTGTCATTGCCGACCAGGGGCTCCGACTTCAACTTACGGCATAAGGGCTTATGTTAGGTCATTAATTTAAGGCCTTTTAAGAGTTGCCTCAAATACGTTCTCTATAAGGTATAATATAATAAGGCCTTTTAAAGGGTGGTTAAAATTTCAAGGGCCGATGTTGATTTTGAATAAAACACAAACTATTTAGGAAATTATTGTACTTGTATTTTATTATGATATATTGGTATTACTCAATTATGTATGGAACAAAACATCGGCCAAATGGGCGCCGCGACCTCGGTGGCACACCTTCATCCGATGGTCCAAATTTTCGATGACGCTGAGGCATAATGGAGGTTCTATGCCGTTAATGTGCCGAATTATCTCATCCTTTAGCTCTTTAATTGTTGCTGGCTTATCGACGTACATCTTTTCTTTCAAATAACCCCAAAGAAAAAAGTCCAACAGTGTCAAATCACATGATCTTGGCGGCCAATTGACATCGCCATTACGTGAGATAATTTGTTGCGCAAAAGAGCCATTGTTTCGTTAGCTGTGTGGCAAGTGGCACCGTCCTGCTGAAACCACATATCGTCCACATCCATATCTTCCAATTCGGGCCATAAAAAGTTCGTTATCATCTCACGATAGCGAACACCATTCACAGTAACTGCCTGACCGGCCTCATTTTGGAAACAAGTATATACGGCCGTAAGTTCGGCCAGGCCGAAGCTTATGTACCCTCCATCATGGATTGCGTAGAAACTTCATCTAAACACTGCCATCCACAATCGAATTACTTAAGTTGCGGTAACGCTTGCCGATGGCATGGCATCTTAAAACCTCCTAACACCATCTTCTAAATTGTATGTAAGTCCATACGTGGTATATATTAAATCAAAAAAGATCGATCCAATACGTACATAATTCAGTTTGACAAAGTAGACATAAAATTTTGACAAAATTTTCTACAGAAATAAAATTTTAACAAAATTTTCTATAGAAATAAAATTTTCACAAAATTATCTATAGAAATAAAAATTTTGACAAAATTTTCTACAGAAATAAAATTTTAACAAAATTTTCTATAGAAATAAACTTTTGACAAAATTTTCTATAGAAATAAAATCATGGTAGATTATTTTTGGCTCGAGTGGCAACCATGATTATGAACCGAATAAAATTTGAACAAAATTTTCTATAGAAATAAAATTTGGACAAAATTTTATATAGAAATAAGATTTTGGTAGATTATTTTTGGCTCTAGTGGCAACCATGATTATGAACCGATATGGACCAATTTTTGTGTGATTGGACCAATTTTGGTATGGTTGTTAGCGACCATATACTAACACCACGTGCCTAATTTGAACCGGATCGGATGAATTTTGCTCCTCCAAGAGGCTCCGGAGGTCAAATCTGGAGAATGTTTTATATGGGGGCTATATATAATTACGGACCGATATTGACCAATTCTGGCACGGTTGTTAAAGATCATATACTAACACCATGTTCCAAATTACAACCGGATTTGATGAAATTTGCTTCTTTTGGAGACTTCGCAAACCAAATATGGGGATCGGTTTATATGGGGGCTATATATAATTATGAACCGATGTGGACCAATTTTTGCATGGTTGTTAGAGACCATATACCAATATCATGTACCAAATTTCAGGCGGATCGGATTAAATTTGCTTCTCTTTGAGGCTCCGCAACCCAAATCAGGGGATCGGTTTATATGGGCCATATATAATTATGGACCGATGTGGACCAATTTTTGCACGGTTGTTAGAGACTATATACCAATACCATGTACCAAATTTCAGCCGGATCGGATGCAATTTGCTCCTCTTTGAGGCTTCGCAAGCCAAATCTGGAGATCGGTTTATATGGGGGCTATATATAATTAAGGACCGATGTGGACCAATTTTTGCATGGTTGTTAGAGACCATATACCAACGTCATGTACCAAATTTCAGCCGGATCGGATGAAATTTTCTTCTCTTTGAGGCTCCGCAAGCCAAATCTGGGGATGGGTTTATATGGGGGCTATATATAATTATGGACCGATGTGAACCAATTTTTGCGTGGTTGTTAGAGACCATATACCAACTCCATATACCAAATTTCAGCCGGATCGGATGAAATATGCTTCTGTTAGAGGCTCCACAAGCCAAATCTGAGGGTCCCTTTATATGGGGGCTATACGTAAAAGTGGACCGATATGGCCCATTTTCAATACCATCCGACCTACATCGATAACAACTACTTGTGCCAAGTTTCAAGTCGATAGCTTGTTTCGTTCGGAAGTTAGCGTGATTTCAACAGACGGACGGACGGGCGGACATGCTTAGATCGACTCAGAATTAGACAATATTTCGATGTGTTACAAACGGAATGACAAAGTTAATATACCCCCATCCTATGATGGAGGGTATAAAAATACGGCCCGATGATGCCGTCAGCCCATAAACCGCACCAAACAGTCACTCTTTGTGGGTGCATTGGTTTTTGGACAATCACTCTTGGATTCTCATTTGCCCAAATGCGGCAATTCTGTGTATTGACGAATCCACTGAGGTGAAAATGTGCCTCATCACTGAAGATGATTTTCTTCGAAAATTGATTCCATTTCGTGGAACCATTCTGCCCATTCACGACGTCCATGGTTCAAATTGAGTAAAAGTCAAAAGAAATGTCAAATAAAATTCGGAAAAAGACTTGGCGTTTAGGTGTGGTTCAACATCGGCCCTTACAATTTAACCACCTTTTATAATGTATAAATCGAATGCCTTTATGAAGTATATATAACAAGAGGCCTCTTAATAGGTGTTTATAATAATGCCAATTCAATGCCTTTTTTATGAAAGCTATTTAAAAGCCTTCTTCTTGTCTTATATAAGGCCTATCCTTAATTTCATATATAAATAAGAAACCCACAATTTGTGCATTTTTTATTTTATTAGAAAAAATTTAATTTGCTCTTAAAACTTATTTTTACTATGTACAATTACAACCTTTTCGTATGATATTTTGAACCCATTTTATTAAATCGCCTTCTTTTAAACAACTGGATTTTCTTTAACTTGTCCACAGATTGATTGAGAGAAGATAGTATTCATCGAACAAATGTTCACTAAATAAACAATAAAAAAATCAATAAATAATGTTACTCAATAATAGTAAGAAAATATTCCCAAAAACATATGTGCTTACATGCAGAGAAGGAATATGATCACCTCAACCATGTTTCGAGAGCAAAATGTTATTTTTGGACGGTGACCATGGAACATTTTTGTCGCAAAAATGTTGTTTTCTCGGCAAACATATACATGGTTGCCAAAGTCAGACATATGCTTTTTGAGAAAATAACATGGCTGTCGCAAACATGTTACATGTTCTCTGTTCAAAAATAACATTTTGCTCTCGAAACATGGTTGAGGTCCTTCCTTCTCTGGGTGTACCGCATATTTATGTATTCAAGCATGGCGTTTTCAGACAAAGACAATAAACTTTAGGAAGATAGGAAATTGGCTTGCGTCATACCATATTTTACATTTACCACGTTAGTTCCATACATGTTTGTAATTTTTATACCCTGCGCCACACTGTGGAACAGGGTATTATAAGTTAGTGCATATGTTTGCAACACCCAGAAGGAGACGAGATAGGCACATGGTGTCTTTGGCAAAAATGCTCATGGTGGGCTCTTGAGTCGATATAGCGATGTCCGTCCGTCCGTGAACACATTTTTGTAATCAAAGTCTAGGTCGCAGTTTTAGTCCAATCGACTTCAAATTTGGCACAAGTATGTGTTTTGGGTCAGAATAGATCCCTATTGATTTTGGAAGAAATCGGTTCAGATTTAGATATATCTCCCATATATAGCTTTCGCCCGATTTACACTCATATGTCCACAGAGGCCAATTTTTAACTCCAATTTAGTTGAAATTTTGCACAGGGAGTAGAATTAGCATTGTAGCTATGCGTGCCAAATTTGGTTCAAATCGGTTCAAATCGGTTCAAATTTAGATATAGCTCCCATATATATGTTTTTCTGATTTCGACAAAAATGGTCAAAATACCAACATTTTCCTTGTAAAATCGCCACTGCTTAGTCGAAAAGTTGTAAAAATGACTCTAATTTTCCTAACTTCTAATACATATATATCGAGCGATAAATCATAAATAAACTTTTGCGAAGTTTCCTTAAATTGCTTCAGATTTAAATGTTTCCAATATTTATACCCTGCGCCACACTGTGGAACAGGGTATAAATAGTGCATATGTTTACAACACCCAGAAGGAGATGAGATAGACACATGGTGTCTTTGGCAAAAATGCTCAGGGTGGGCTCCTGAGTCGATATAGCCATGTCCGTCTGCCCGTATGTCCGTCTGTCCGTGAACACATTTTTGTAATCAAAGTCTAGGTCGCAGTTTTAGTCCAATCGACTTCAAATTTGGCACAAGTATGTGTTTTGGCTCAGAATAGAACCCTATTGATTTTGGAAGAAATCGGTTCAGATTTAGATATAGCTCCCATATATATTTTCGTCCGATATGGACTAGTATGGCCCCAAAAGCCAGACTTTTACCCTAATTTGCTTAAAATTTTCCACAAGAAGAACAATTAGTACTATAGTCAAGTGTGCCAATTTTTTTTGAAATCGGTTCAGATTTAGATATAGCTCCCATATATATCTTTCGCTCGATATGGACTAATACGGTCCCAGAAGCCAGAATTTTACCCCAATTTGGTTGAAATTTTGCACTAGGTGTACAATTAGTAATGTATTCAAGTGTGCCAAGTTTTATTGAAATCGGTTCAGATTTAGATATATCTCCCATATATATCGTTCACCCGATTTACACTCATATGACCACAGTGGCCAATCTTTTACTCCGATTTAATTGAAATTTTGCACAGGGAGTAGAATTGGCATTGTAGCTATGCGTGCTAATTTTTTTTTGAAATCGGTTCAGATTTAGATATAGCTCCCATATGTAGCTTTCGCCCGATTTACACTCATATGACCACAGAGGCCAATTTTTAACTCCGATTTAGTTGAAATTTTGCACAGGGAGTAGAATTAGCATTGTTGCTATGCGCGCCAAATATGGTTGAAATCGGTTCAGATTTAGATATAGCTCCCATATATAGTTTTCGCCCGATTTACACTCATATGACCACAGAGACCAATTTTTAACTCCGATTTAGTTGAAATTTTGCACAGGGAGTAGAATTAGCATTGTTGCTATGCGCGCCAAATATGGTTGAAATCGGTTCAGACTTAGATATAGCTCCCATATATATGTTTTTCTGATTTCGACAAAAATGGTCAAAATACCAACATTTTCCTTGTAGAATCGACACTGATTAGTCGAAACGTTGTAAAAATGACTCTAATTTTCCTAAACTTCTAATACATATATATCGAGCGATAAATCATAAATAAACTTTTGCGAAGTGTCCTTAAAATTGCTTCAGAGTTAGATGTTTCCCATATTTATACCCTTCACCACTACTGTGGTACAGGGTATAATAAGTTTGTACATTTGTATGTAACGCCAAGAAGGAAACGTTTGAGACCCATCGTTTAGTATACCGATCGTCTTAGAATTAAATTCTGAGTCGATTTAGCGATGTCCGTCTGTCTGTCTGTCTGGCTGTCTGTCTGTCCGTCTGTCTGTCTGTCTGTCTGTTCATGTATATTTGTGCGCAAAGTACAGGTCGCAGTTTAAGTGCGATCGTCCTCAAATTTTGCATAGGGTCGTTTTTTGGGACAAAGACAATCGCTATTGGTTTTGGAAAAAATCGGTTCAGATTTAGATATAGCTGTCATATATATTTATCCCCGATCTGGTCATAATTGGCGTGTTTATCAACCGATGTTCTTCAAATTCAGTATAACCGAATATTTTATGAGTCTCGAAAAAGTTGCAAAATATCAGCCAAATCGGTTCAGATTTAGGTATAGCTCCCATATATATCTTTCGTCCGATTTAGGCTTATATGACCACAGAGGCCAATGTTTACTACTGATTTTCGTGAAATTTTGCATAAAGAGTAGAATTGACATTCTATCTATGCTTGGTAAATTTGATTGAAATCGGTTTAGATTTAGATATATCTCCCATATACATCTTTCGTCCGATTTAGACTCATATGGCAACAGAGGCCAAAGTTTACTACCGATTTTCGTGAAATTTTGCACAGAGAGTAGAGTTGGCATTCTACCAATGCTTGGTAAATTTGATTGAAATCGGTCCATATTTAGATATAGCTCCCATATATATCTTTCGTCCGATTTGCTCTTATATTGCCTCAAAAGCCAGAGTTTTGCCGTGATTTAGTTCAAATTTTGCACACGGAGTACTTTTAACAGTATCGGTAAGTGTGCCAAATTTGGTTGAAATCGTTTCAGATTTAGATATAGCTCCCATATATATCTTTCGCACGATTTACACTCAAATGACCACGGGGGCCATGTACGTGAAATTTTGCAGAGATAGCAGAATTATTATTCTAACTATGCATGTCAAATTAAGTCGAAATCGGTTCAGATTATATATAGCTCCCATATATATGTACACCAGAGTTTGGAAAATATGGTAGACTATTTCATATTTTAGACGCATTTTCAATGGGATTTTCGTACAATTGACTACATAGTTTCCACGGAGAATATATTTAATATGATATTTAAGTGTGTCAAGTTTGATCTAATTTGGTTCAGAATTAGATAAAGCCTCCATATATTCGTTTTTCCCGTTTATACAAATATGGCCAAAATTCCCACACTTTACACAAAATTCTGTGATGATTTCCCCATATCTTAGTCATATCCTATACACTGTAATGCCAGACTTTCCACGGTACGGTTGAGTTTTAAATAAGGCTCCAAGTCGCCTGACTTGTCCAAATAATATATCACATCCAACACTTGACCATATATCTTGGCAGAGAAGGAATATGATCACCTCAAACGTGTTTCAAGAGCAAAATGTTATTTTTGTAGGGAGACCATGTTACATGTTTGTCGCTAAAATGTTATTTTCTCGTCAAATATAACCTGCTTGCCGAAATCAGATACATGATTTCCGAGAAAATAATATGGTTGCGAAAACCATGTTACATGGTCACCACCCAAAAATAACATTTTGCTCTTAAAACATGTTTGAGGTGATCATATTCCTTCTCTGGGTATGGTGAAGGGTGTAATATAGTCGGCTCCGCCCTACTTTAGACTTTATTTACTTGTTTTTTACTAACATTGTGTTCCACCCTAGTGCATAAGCCGACTTAAATTTTGACTCTATAGATTTTGTTGAAGTCTATCAAATTCTGTCCAGATTGAGTGATATTTAAATGTATGTATTTGGGACAAACCTTTATATATAGCCCCTCCACACTGTGGAACAGGGTATTATAAGTTAGTGCATATGTTTGCAACACCCAGAAGCAAGGCCGTAGCCAGGATTTTAATTCGGGGGGGGTTCAACTTAAAAAAAAATATTCATATAATCTCATGTGTAGAAAATTTTAATTATGCATAGGTATGCATACAATATTTTTATACCCACCACCATAGAATGGTGACGGGGGTATAATAATTTTAGCATGCTTGTTAGAGACCGTATACCAACATCATGTACCAAATTTCAGCCGGATCGGAAGATATTTACTTCTCTTAGAGGATCTGCAAGCCAAATCTGGGGGTCTTTTGTCTGCAGGCAGGTCAAGTTCGAAGATGGGCTATATCGGTCCAGGTTTTGATATAGTCCCCATATAAACCGACCTCCCGATTTGGGGTCTTGGGCTTATAGAAATCGTAGTTTTTATCCAATTTGCCTGAAATTTTAAATCTAGAGGTATTTTATGACCATAAAGAGGTGTGCCAAAAATGGTGTGTATCGGTCCATGTTTTGGTATAGCCCCCATATAGACCGATCTTCCGATTTTACTTCTTGGGCTTATAGAAACCGCAGTTTTTATTCAATTTACCTGAAATTGGAAATCTAGAGGTATTGTAGGACCACAAATACTTGTGCCAAAAATTGTGAGTATCGGTCCATGTTTTGGTATGGTCCCCATATAAAACGACCTCCCGATTTGGGGTTTTGGGCTTATAGAAACCGTAATTTTTATCCAATTTGTCTGAAATGGGAAATCTAGAGGTATTTTAGGACTATAAAGAGGTGTGCCAAAAATGGTGAGTATCGGTCCATGTTTTGGTATAGCCCCCATATAGACCGATCTCCCGACTTTACTTCTTGGGCTTATAGAAACCGCAGTTTTTATTCAATTTACCTGAAATTGGAAATCTAGAGGTATTGTAGGACCACAAATACTTGTGCCAAAAATTGTGAGTACCGGTCCATATTTTGGTATAGCCCCCATATAGACCGATCTCCCGATTTTACTTCTTGGGCTTATAGAAACCGCAGTTTTTATTAAATTTACCGGAAATTGGAAATCTAGAGGTATTGTAAGACCACAAATACGTGTGCCAAAAATTGTGAGTATCGGTCCATGTTTTGGTATGGTCCCCATATTAAACGACCTCCCGATTTGGGGTCTTGGGCTTATAGAAACCGTAGTTTTTATCTAATTAGTCTGAAATTGGAAATCTAGAGGTATTTTCGTGTCATAAAGATGTGTGCCGAAAACGGTGAGTATCGGTCCATATTTTAGTATAGCCCCCATAAGAACAATCTCCCGATTTAACTCTTTGGGTTTCTAGAAACCGTAGTTTTTATCCGATTTGCCTGAAATTGTAAATATTATGCTATTTTAGGCTCACAAAAACGTGTATCGGATTAAGTTTTTATCGGTCCATTTGGTAATGCCTCCATATAAACAGACTTCACTTCTTCAGGGTGTAGAAGGCGCACTGATCATGAAAATTGGTTGAAACTCAATGTAAAATTTCCAGATTTTACTTCTACAGATTTAAAATTTCAAATCAAGACGTTATTTTATAATTTTCTTGCACACTTACAAGAGATGTTAATGATTCCTCTAAAACTCAAACAAAAATGGTTCTTATAAATCCAGAATCTGATATAGTCCTCATAGGTGAAATCTTTAAATTTATCTTCGGAAAGTGTCCTCAAGTCCTCAAGCCCTCCTGAAATTTCAAAGGAAACCCTAATATTTGGTTCATGGTGGTGGGTATTTAAGATTCGGCCCGGCCGAACTTACTGCTGTATATAATTGTTATAATATTAAATTGAGCCGACGGGCTTTTTGGGCAGCAAATAAATGAATGACTTCTTCAGTCGGCACATTTATTCGGCGATGAACCGATACGTCTTTAAACTCTTCATTGTTGAAAATGAACGTTCGGATGAGCACGTAGTAACTGCAGGGATGGAAAATGCAGTTCTATAGTACTTTTTTCAAACCTTTTCACCCCGGTCAGTACCATAGTACCCCCGCGAATGATTTAGTACCTTTTGTGTAGACATTTTTAAGTCGATATCAGATTTATGGTACAATAGCTTTGACAAAATATTATAATATTTTGAGAAATTACAAATATGGCAAAACAGACCATGTGAGAAAAAAATCTATTTCGTAAAAGACATAGTCAAAAACAGGATTTTATTGAACTTAAAAAATGTTTTAGTCGAAAAACGAATGCGATTCTACATTATCGATTTTTTATTTCGGTAGAAAATGTTGTCAAAATTGTATTTCTATATAGAATTTTTGCAAAATTTTATTTTTATAGAAAATGTTGTCAAAATTTTATTTCAATTGAAAATTTGGTAAAAGATTTATTTTTATAGGAAATTTTTGCAAAATTTTATTTCTATAGAAAAAATTTTGCAAAATTTTTTTTTCTATAGAATTTTTTTGCAAAATTTTATTTCTTTAGAAAATTTTTGCAAAATTTTATTTATATAAAAAATTTTGTAAAATTTTATTTTCTTTAAAATTCAGTCTCTTGACAATAATATTCCAGTGAAATTTTTGTTGAAATTTAGTAAAAAGTACCTTTCCGATCAAAAAATACCTTTTTTGTACTTTCCTAAAAATTGTATTTTCCATCCCTGAGTAACTGGCAAAGTGACCAAAATTTTTAAAAGAATATGCACGTTTGGAAATATCTCTTTATTGCTTCCATCGCTAAATTAGGCAGGTTCTTTTCGCAGGTTTTGCGCCATTTCATTTACACATGTGTGTTTGGCTGTTTCGTTGTTGTTCTACGGCCAAACAAAGCGAGTCATGTTCACAAAAAGAACAACAAACACACATAAAAAGCAGAAATACATTTTCCAAAAATGAAATTTGTGGTGCGAAAACAAAAACAATTTGTTATTTTCGACCGTCGTTTGACGGACTTTTCAACTAGTATTCTACGATTTGTGCAAGTTTTATAGGTAAGCGTTTTTCAAAATAAAACCTCCAGCTTTTCTTCAACATCTTCGAAAAGATTTTTCTATGCAGCTAAAAATATATATTTATTTATATAAAAATATTCATTCATTTCGGGGGGGGTTTGATCCCCCTCATCCCCCCCCCCTGAATACGGCCTTCCCCAGAAGGAGACGAGATAGACACATGGTGTCTTTGGCAAAAATGCTCAGGGTGGGCTCTTGAGTCGATATAGCCATGTCCGTCTGTCCGTGAACACATTTTTGTAATCCAAGTCTAGGTCGCAGTTTTAGTCTAATCGACTTCAAATTTGGCCCAAGTACGTGTTTTGGCTCAGAATAGATACCTATTGATTTTGGAAAAAATCGGTTCAGATTTAGATATAGCTCCCATATATATCTTTCGCCCGATATGGACTAATACGGTCCCAGAAGCCAGAGTTCTACCCCAATTTGGTTGAAATTTTTCACTAGGAGTTCAATTAGTAGTGTAGTCTAGTGTGCCAAATTTTATTGAAATCGGTTCAGATTTAGATATAGCTCCCATATATATCGTTCGCCCGATTTACACTCATATGACCACAGAGGCCAATTTTTTGCTCCGATTTAGTTGAAACTTTGCACAGGGAGTAGAATTAGCATTGTAGCTATGCGTGCCAAATTTGGTTGAAATCGGTTCAGATTTAGATATAGCTGCCATATATAGCTTTCGCCCGATTTACACTCATATGACCACAGTGGCCAATCTTTTACTCCGATTTAGTTGAAATTGTGCACAGGGAGTAGAATTAGCATTGTAGCTATGCGTGCCAAATTTGGTTGAAATCGGTTCAGATTTAGATATAGCTCCCATATATAGCTTTCGCCCGATTTACACTCATATGACCACAGAGGCCAATTTTTTGCTCCGATTTAGTTGCAATTTTGCACAGGAAGTAGAATTAGCATTGTAGCTATGCGTGCGAAATTTGGTTGAAATCGGTTCAGATTTAGATATTGCTCCCATATATAGCTTTCGCCCGATTTACACTCATATGACCACAGTGGCCAATCTTTTAGTCCGATTTAATTGAAATTTTGCACAGGGAGTAGAATTAGCATTGTAGCTTTGCGTGCCAAATTTGGTTGAAATCGGTTCAGATTTAGATATAGCTCCCATATATAGCTTTCGCCCGATTTACACTCATATGACCACAGAGGCCAATTTTTAACTCAGATTTAGTTGAAATTTTGCACAGGGAGTAGAATTAACGTTGTAGCTATTCGTACCAAATTTGGTTGAAATCGGTTTAGATTTAGATATAGCTCCCATATATATGTTTTTCTGATTTCGACAAAAATGGTCAAAATACCAACATTTTCCTTGTAAAATCGCCACTGCTTAGTCGAAAAGTTGTAAAAATGGCTCTAATTTTCCTAAACTTCTAATACATATATATCGAGCGATAAATCATAAATAAACTTTCCTTAAAATTGCTTCAGATTTAAATGTTTCTTGTTTTTTTTTTTCGTTCTTCAACGGTCGAACTGAACGGACGTGTTTTGTAATAGCGGAGTATTTCATCGTAATAAGTACTTATTACGAATTTCACGTGTGGTGGAAATAATAAACCACCATGCAGCGAAATTCAAAGTCATCCACTGGGTTGCTAACTTCAGGGCCCAGTGGACGGGTAACGACTGAAGTTATAAATTTGGGCATCGACCAAGAGTCAGGCCCAATTAGTCGACCTGTAGACGGGTCGACTGGCGGTGACACTTTGGCAAGTCGAACCTTTTCTAAGGTGACGACATCAAAAGGAGGCAATCCCTTTCGAAAGAGATTCAAGGAACGAAGAAATGCTTTGTTTATCCTAAAGAAATTAGGATCAGTCGACCCAAGCACGTTGTCGGCTAAGCAAAGCGATTCCTTAAAATGGGCTCAAGGAATTCTTGAAGCTGGAAAAAGGGAACGATCACCGGATGAGCTGCCATCCTCTAAACGGGATCAAAGATCGTTTGCCTCAGTTGCAAAAGACAGCCTTGTGATGGCTATTATTAATAAAGGAGCATTGGACGGTATGATTCCAAGGCAAAAATGGGGGGAAATTGAGAACGCGATGTCTGGTGTCTACTCAGAGGTGCGAAAAAAGTTTCCCGGACCAAGTCCTCGACGGCAAGATGCTGGATGGTATCAAAGACGATATAAGTTAATAGCTTTTGCAGACCAGAGGTCTATGGATTGCTTTAAAGCTGCATTGATGCTAATTGGTGAAGTTTGGGAAGGAGCCGCTTTGGAGTTAGTCGATAAAAAAGACATACCGGCTAAACCTAGAGCACATGCATGGATACCGGCAAACCCTCCTGATCCTGAGTCAATACTAGAGAGACTAAAAGAATGTAACCCAGATCTTCCAACCGCCGATTGGAAGGTTGGTCGTTTGGATGGGGTGGATGGACCAAGACGACATGCGGTGTTTATATTAAACATAGAGTCGCTGCCACATCTAGCCCAGACCCAAGGACGCGTAAGTTATGGCTTTCATGATATCCATATGAAGGTATACAAAAGCGATCAGCCAAAGGATACCGAAACGGACAAGCCTTCGGTAGAGTCAGCAGTGAAAAAATCTCCTAGCGAAGCCGAAGGAGACATAAAACCTGCAGACTATGGCGAAAATCATATGCGGGAAGTTTCTACAGGCTCAAGCCTCACCAAAACTGAACCGCGGATTGTTGCGAGAGTCACCGAGATCTGTGAAGAGGAAGCCCTTGATGACTCAATTGAAGCGGCTGATGTGACGGTGGTTGAAAATTTGGATGGTTCTACGGTTCCTCCAGATAAATCTTCACCATTGTAAGGCCGCTTGTGCTGCCTTAAAAGTTCTCCTGATGAAAGGAGACATAGATATAGTTCTTATTCAAGAACCATACATATATAAGAACAAGATCTGTGAATTAAGCACTCCGGGTTTCAAACTTTTGCATAATACCGGTACCGATATAAATCGAGCATGTATAATTGCTAAAAACGAACTAAACTTGTTTCTGCTTCCTTCATTGAGCAATGCAGACACTGTCGTAGCCAGTCTAGAGATATCCACATGCAAATATTGGGTATCTTCGGTCTACATGGGACATGATAGGGAGATGCCACCCTGTGCCGTTAAGACCTTAGTTGAGGAGTCACTAAAAACAAAGACAAAACTCATTATGGGATGCGATGCAAATGCACATCATAGTATTTGGGGAAGTAGTGATACTAATGCAAGGGGAGAGTCGCTAATAGAGTTTATTTTGCGTACTAACCTGGTAGTTTGCAATAAGGGAGATGCACCAACCTTCGTCACCAGGAACAGACAAGAGGTTTTGGACGTAACGTTGACCTCTCCGGAACTGAATGATAAGATATCTGAGTGGCAAGTTTTGAGGGAACATAGCTTCTCAGATCATCGCTACATCAGTTTCAGATTGGCTGTTCGTACTTCAAAGACCATATTTCCGCCAAATGTTAGGAAAGCTGATTGGAATAGGTATAGGGAATCGTTCAATTCGATGATACCGGAAATGCCGGAGACAAATATGAGCACTGTGCAAGATATCGAACACGCAGTGGAGCGGATTACGAAGGCCTTCAACATTTCACTGAAAGCTGCTTGCCCTAGAGGAAAGCCAAGGGGAAAAAATCGGCCGCCATGGTGGACTACGGAGTTAAGTAATATGAGGAAATCCTGCAGGAAGCTCTTTAACAAAGCAAAGTCCACAAGAGCTCCGGAGGATTGGGACACTTACAAGATGAATCTGAGAGAATATAAACGAGAACTGAGAAGGTCTCAACAAAACTCTTGGGATGATTACTGTAGCAGTATTGAGAATACGTCAGAGGCTTCCCGACTACGGAAGGTACTAGCATCCACTAACACCGCTCCAGGTTTCATTAAAACATCGGAGGGAAATTGGACAACGTCCAGTGAGGAGACGTTGGAGGTACTTTTGGACACACACTTCCCTGGAAATCAGAAGGTTGAACCATGTTCCGGCGGTGTAACAGAGGCTCAGCGATCATTTCCTTCGAGGAAATTGTGTCGGAATCTAGAATAAAATGGGCTTTAAATAGCTTTGGACCATTCAAATCCCCCGGACCTGATGGAATTACTCCGGCGGAGTTACAGGCAGTGGCTGAAAGAGTTATCCCCTGGTTGACGGTGATATATAAACGATGTGTAAACTTAGCATATATTCCAGAAAAGTGGAGGGAAACAAAAGTCGTCTTCATACCTAAAGCAGGAAAAGCCTCTCACTCGAGTGCGAAGGATTTCCGACCAATCAGCTTATCCTCATTCCTACTTAAGACCCTGGAGAGGATGATAGACATGTATCTTAGAACTAGCGTGGATTCAAGTTTGCTCTCGAAACGACAGCATGCATAGTCGAAGGGCAGGTCTACTGAGACCGCATTGCATGAACTAGTTAGCTTTATTGAAAGCTCACTATCTGTCAAAGAATACACAATCGTGGCGTTTCTAGACATCGAAGGGGCGTTCAATAATGTCCATCCGAGCTCGATATTAAATGGACTGACAACTCTGAATGTTGATCCAGGTATACTTAGGCTGTTAGACGAACTTCTAATAAAGAGACGTATTTCAGCCACACTAGGGCAAGCAAACATACAAAGGTATGTCAACAGAGGCACTCCCCAAGGAGGAGTTCTATCACCTCTTCTTTGGAATGTTGCTATAAACAACCTTCTGGTTTCTCTAGAAAAAGAAAGGATAAAAGTGGTGGCATACGCAGATGATGTGGCGCTAGCAGTCAGGGGAAAATTCCCATCCACAATCAGAGATATTATACAGAGAGCTCTCCGGATGACTGAGAAATGGGCGAAAGATAATGGTCTTGGTGTAAATCCAGCAAAGACAGAACTAGTCATGTACTGCAAAGATCGTAAAACTCCCACGGTTAGGCCCATTTCCTTAGGGGGTACTGAAATTCCCTTTGGTGAGTGTGCAAAATACCTTGGCGTTATTTTGGACAGGAAGCTGAATTTTAGGCTTAATATTGAAGAGAGGGCGAGAAAAGCCACGGTAGCTTTGTACTCGTGCAAAAAGGCAATAGGGAAAAAGTGGGGACTAAAACCAAAAATTGTGCATTGGCTATACACTGCAGTAGTTAGACCTATAATGCTATATGGTGTTGTAGTCTGGTGGCCGGCACTTCAGAAACCGACTTGTTTAGATAAAGTTCAGCGTATGGCGAGCTTATGTATCTCAGGCGCATTTAGTAAGACAGGAACAGACTCCCTTAATGTCATGCTACATCTATTGCCTTTAGACATTTTGGCCAAACAGTCAGCTGCAACAACGGCTGTGCGGTTGCGCGAGCTATCGCTGTGGTCGGAAGAAATGTACGGTCATAGTTCGGTCCTCAAAATAATGCCAGATGTGCCTAACGTAGTGGATTATACCCTGGCAAAACCACTTTTCGACAAAAAGTTTGAAACTCTAATCCCCAACAGTGAGGCGTGGTGTACACAGACCCCGGGGAATAAAAGATATATAGATTTCTATACTGATGGCTCCAAATTGAATGGACAAGTGGGGTTCGGAGTATATTCTAAAGATCTGGAAATTCGAATAGCGAAAAGATTACCTAATCACTGTAGTGTTTTTCAGGCTGAAATATTAGCAATAAGAGAGGTGGCGAATTGGCTGAGAAGTAATGTTCCAACAAATATTGGCATTAATATATACTCAGACAGTCAACCTGCAATAAATTCCTTGGACTCTGTGTTCCTCAACTCGAAAACGGCCATCGACTGCCGCAAATCTCTCAATGAGATGGCTGAGCAGTACAATATTCACCTAATATGGGTGCCTGGCCATAGGAACATACCGGGGAACTGCGAAGCGGATGAGTTGGCAAGGCTAGGGACTACCTTACATATTCCAGGGGACCTGGAATTTGTTGGTATGCCCCTAGCTACCTGCAAGCTCATGCTGCGTGAGAAGGCTGTTAGGATGGCAAATGTTCGATGGGAGAATTGCAAGGGTTGTAACGACACCAAGCAAATATGGCCCCATTTCAACTTAAACCGCACACTAGATATGCTAATGTTCTCGAGACGTCAGATATCACTCCTGATATCTGCTATAACGGGTCGCTGCCTGATAGGCGAATTTGCAAAAACTATAGGTGCGAAGTATAATGACTATTGTATGAGCTGTCATGATGCGGAGGAAAAAGAATCAATTAAACACCTCTTGTGTGAGTGTCCTGCATTTTGTGTAAAGCGCAAGCAACTTTTAGGAGCATATAGCTTCAGATTACTGGCGGATCTGGAAAACGTTAACTTAAGCAGTCTGCTAATGTTTTTGGAACAATCTGGTTGGTTCAACAATGAAAAATAATCAAGAAGGTTCAGCGGTTAAAACTAGAAGTGCCCATATGTAATAGGTACTTTTAGTTAATGTGGTATCACAATGGACTGAATAGTCTAAGTGAGCCTGAATCTTAATCGGGCTGCCACTTTAACCTAACCTAACCTAACCTAAATGTTTCCCATATTTATACCCTGCTCCACACTGTGGAACAGGGTATAATAACATTGTGTTCCACCCTAGTGCATTAGCCGACTTAAATTTTGAGTCTATAGATTTTGTAGAAGTCTATCAAATTCTTCCAGATCGAGTGGTATTTAAATGTATGTATTTGGGACAAACCTTTATATATAGCCCCCAACACATTTGACGGATGTGATATGGTATCGAAAATTTAGATCTACAATGTGGTGCAGGGTATAATATAGTCGGCCCCGCCCGACTTTAGACTTTCCTTACTTGTTTTTTACTAAAAAATCGTCAAAATGCCGATAAATTGGCAGCCCTACTCCATACATCAATTTACTCTTCACCACTTGCTCGGCTGGCCAACGAAGGTAAATGGTCGAAATATTTTTGTTGTTGTTTTGTTTTTCGCATTCATGTGTGTACGAGAGGGATATACCACCATTGCTAGTCTCAAAGAGAATTTTTGTTTGTTTAAAAACTTGACTACATATGGTTAAAACCCTTTGCCTTCTATCCACCAGAGTCAAAAGCAAATATTAACCAAACTTGTTTACCGTGACAATGAAAATGGCTAGGCCTGCAAAGTTTTATGTATCAAGCATTTTGGAAAGGGATTTTCTATTGTTTGTTAATTTCTTATCTTGTATGGCATTCACTTTTTGGGAACAGCTGCTGGAAATGTTTGGATTTGTTAAAGGATTATTTTTGAAAAATTGTGTTGCTTTAGTCATGGTGAAAGGAAAACGATCAAAGACATAGGCACAGATGCAGTGATTGCAAGAAGACTATCTGGGTTTAATATGGGGGTGTATTTCTTAGATGACTTTTCCTAACCCACATCTGAATATAATATATCGTTAGAAAGTTGCGGTCAAAATAATTGCAGGGCTCATTACGTTCTTACATTGTAGTGAATATTTTTCTTGCCATTACTGTATGCACCAAAACATTGTTCAGCTGAAAAGAGAAATCTTATAAAAAAGCTTTTAAAAGAAATTCAAAATATTCTTGAGTGTTCTACGAAAATGATAAGAAATGCATTAACCTAAGAAACGAAAGCTGAAACACGTAGAAGAAAGAGTGTGGTATTCCACACTGAAAAAACAGTGAACCCACCAGGAAAGATAACTTTCGATTAATTTTAGAAAATTTGGAACTTTTTTAGAAAATTTTAACTAAACGGTATTACAAGCGCTGGCATCACTCCGATATGGCAAAAATAAGTAAATATTTTTCGACAAATTCAAGAAAATTTATTAGACACTAGTGTAACCCGGCCCGCTTCGCTGCGCCTTCCGAAGCGTATTTGGAGGAACATTTTGCATTAACTTAGTCAACTATATCCTTCGTGCTGAAAACAAATACGAAAAGATTTCAATTCTTTTAAACAAATCGGACTACTTGATTTTTCGTTTATAGGTACAAATACGGCGGGAGAGGGTGTACCCTTTCCTCCAAAATTTTTTAATAATGTTCTGTATTCAAGTAGTTGGACAATCTTCTATATTTCTTGTGAATTTTAAGTGGGGTTTGTCAAGGAAAGGTATCCTTCTCCTCAACATATCTGAAAATTAAGCACTATATTATAATAACATACAAAGAATTACTGTTTCCCATCCAATAAATCGGAAAAAGCAAAAGTAGTAAAAAATTTTACCACATAACATTTGCTAAAATGTTGGAAAATGATGCACCCTCTACGTTGGCTGCCAATTTCATGTAAATTTAAGTTCTTTACTAAAAAGAAGTCTGGCAGAAGCCTGTGCAAAAATCATAAAATTATGTACCGAGTTCCCATTTACGGACAACCCTCTACTTTCAATTTAAAAAAAAAAAAAAAAAAACGGACAAAGGGGAACCCTCTCCCCACCTTCGCTCCACTCCGACCTGATATCGGACTATCACGTACCCTATATTAATTTCGCAACTACTCAATGGTCCCTATAAATTCTATCGAAGTAAATCGATAAAGTTTATTTCAATGTTCCCCTTCCCCAACCATATATCGAAAAATCATATACTAATTTAAAAATTATGTATAAATTTAATCACCGCCTGCCACGTCCCTGTAAATTTCAAGTAGATCGGAGATGTTTAAATTGTGCTCTATTATTTTAAAGGGACGTCACTTTCCCCGATACAATATCGACACCCCTAACCTTCCCTGAAAATTCTTCAAACTTTCCTTCAAGTGTGGGGCAAGGAAGGTTGCCTCTTCGTTCATAACCTTCCCCCACTGCTTTTGTAAATTTCAAGAAAACTTAATTTTTTTTTGTAGTTTTAGAGGAGGACCCGACCAAATGTCGAAAAGCGTATCTTTTGTAAACGTCCCAGAAAATGTCAATCAAATTATAAGCCTAAAGGGGCGGCCTCTCTTCCGTCCAAATCATTAGCGTAGCTAGACAGTTTTCCTAGGGGGGGCTATAGCCCCCCTAGCTAAAAATTTATAGACTGAACTTATAGGTTCAATTATTGTTTTATTTTTTTTTTATAAAGAATAAAAAAATAGACATCAAAATAATATATAATAAAGCAACTAAAAGTAGTTCCACACTTTTCCCAGCAAAAAATATTGGGATTTGTTTTAAAGGCACAACTTTAAAAGCACTTCCAAAAATGTCCTCACAAAGAAGTTAATTATATTAACTACACAGGAAGTTTTTTACTTCAGCTTTTTCATATTTTAATGCGTAATTTTTGTTTTCTTTTTTCAAATAGTTAAAAAAAAAGAGTAAGAATAAATAAAATGGTAAAAATTATTCAAATTTTGCCGCCAAAATTAAATCCATTATAGAAAAATCGATAATTTTTGAAAATATTCAAACAAGCGTTAGAATGCATTAAAAATCATAAAAAATATAAAAATTACTATAAATTAATGTTTCTTGAAGCTCGAGGTCTTTATAAATATTTATATAATTCTAACAAAAGGTCGACCAAAAATCAAATAAAAAACGAATAAATAAAAATTATTTATTTGGGAAAATATATTAATTCACATTCAAAACTCTGAATTCGGATCACACCTTAAGAAGTGATGCAAATTTATTGCAACGGCTGTTGAAACGGTGGACATTCGTTCTATGACGAGTTCCTATTACATTCATCGCTTCTCCGCCAATTTCGCACCACTTCCGGACCCAAAAAGAACATTTTCACTTCTTTTTGGCGACGCTTTTTTGCAGCATTATTAAGATATTAATTTATGAAAGAATAGTTTTAATACCAATTACTATTTTTTAATTAAGATGACTAAACCAGACTAAACAATATAATAAAGGAGCTTTACAGCCTGTTTCTGTATGTCGAATGAGCTCTGTCGATCGACTAAAATGGAAACAAACAGCTGAATTTATAACCAAAAAACAGCTGTTTCTATGCATTTCAGTCGATCGATTGAACTCGTTCGACATACAGAAACAGGCTGTTAGTTATTTAACTAAACCATAAGTCCAATCACAGTTCTATTTCATAAATATCAGACTTCAAACATTGTCATCGGCAACTGTTACCACAACCCAAGTAATTCGATTGTGCATGAAAGTCTTTAGGGGAACTTTGTGCGGTTGTATATACTTGTTTAATTTTTATAAAAATGTAAAATCGTAAATAGGTTTTCAAATTCTGGGGGAGCTAAATTTTTTCTGGGGGGGTCTAAGCCCCCTCCCCAGAGGCCTTCCTACGCTTATGGTCCAAATATTACAAAATCAGGTATCAACTATTACGGTTGACGGAGGTTACGATCTCTCCACAGTCCTCTGTAAATTTCAAGTAACTCGGTAAAGTTTAATTGTTTCTCTGTATGTACTTAAGAGAAGCGGATGTCTCCCTACGCCCTTTTATTTTTATTAAAAAATCAGGAACCTGATATAAATTTCATAACCCATGTTTTCCTTAAATTTCAGTCGGGGGAGTTTAGTTTTGTTTGAACTTTCAAAAAAAAAAAAAAAAAACAAAAACAAAATTGGGCAAAGGGGTGGTCCCCCTCCCCGACCAAATATCGAAAAATAATGTAGCGGATTTTTGTCTACATGCCAACCCCAACATTCAATGAAAATTTCAAGCAAATCGCATAATTTTGTTCCAAGTTTCAAAAAGTAGGGCAAGGGGGATGTCCCCCTCCCCATCCACATATGAAATCATCGGGTACCCCATATTAATTCCATAACCTCACCACATGTTCTCTGTAAATCTCAGATAATTTAGAGAATTTTAGTTTTTTCACTGTACTTTAAAAAAAGTCGAACAAAGGAGAGGCCCCCCTCCGCCACCAAATATCGAAATAAAAAGTAGCGGATCTTTGTCTAGATGCAACCCCAATCTTCAACGAAAATTTCAACCAAATCGGTCAACTTTGGTCCAATTTTCAAAAAGTCCGACAAAGGGGAGGTCCCCCTCCGCGACCAGGTGTCAAAACATGAACGCCCCTACGATCTCTGAAAGTTTCAAGTAAATGGGTTCAGCCGTTTCGGAGCCAACTCGGTACATACAAACAAACAAACAAACAAACAAATAAACAAACATAGATTGAATTTTATATATATAGATAACTAAATTTTTTCAGTAGTTAAAGAAAATTTTGTAGTTTTAAGAGAAATCTTGGAGTTCAAAATTGCAAGAATGTCTTTAGTGACATACGAAGTTCATGATGGACACATTTTTGGTAAAATTTACAAATTTAAAGAAATAATGAACTATTTTGTAAGAAATACGAAATTAGGAAATTTTATGCTTTATTTGTGTATAACTTTTCCCGTTTTTTAGTTCATTTAACCAACATACGCAAAAAATTATTTGACTAAAATAAACTTTTTCCAAACATAATGATTCTATGAACTAATATAAAGTTAATATGGCTTTAGTGAAATAGAGAGTTCACTTTTTTTTTTGAGTGCAGTCTACAGAATAGCGCATAAGATATGCGAGTATAAGTAACCCCAAAACACCCGCTACTGAGATTAGAGACAATATTTGTCCATCCGAGAGCGTTGAAAAAAATACTTACGTGATACTACACTGAACACTGAAAAAAATACTTACGTGATGCTAAAGATTATGCAACCTCAATTTTAGTATGCGCAATTTACACACTATTAAGGACAAATTTCTTTAAAATAATGAAATTTTAATTAAAATACAGTCTATAGTCTTTTATTCAAAAATTCTTTTCATTAAATTTAGAACGCACATTTTGAAAATTTGCGTCCCTTCGTTAAAGTTGCATGTCTTTAAACTAAGGAAAATTTTCCTTAAAGTAAATAAGCACATTTTTGATTTAAAGAAATTGTCCTTAAATTAACTGAAATACTGAATCTTTAGATTTAAGATAAAAACGCTTCATATATAGGCTAAGACTTATTTTAAAGAATTAGCATCTTTGGTTTAAAGTTTTTTGTTTTTGGAATATTTTTTACTTGGAAGTATCCGTCTGAAAAATTCTGGTGAATGGGTCCCAGAATTCAGGGGGTTTAAAGATGATTTCCCAAAGAAATAAAACACTTTCAAATGTTTCCTTGGGAAGAACAATTTAAAGCTTCTTGCTTTATTGAGTACTACGAAGGCGGTTCGGAAACTTCTTAGCCTATCAATGAAAGAGAATAGTTAGTTTTTCAAAAATATTCTAATTTTTCAATATAATCTCCTGAAACTTCAATACACTTAGTCCAACGCTTTTCTAGCAATTCTATTCCTTGATTAACAAAGTTTTCCTCAAGGTCTTCAAAATATTGGTTTACAACTGCAATTGCATCTTCATTTGAGGTAAAACGCTTGACAGCAAGGATTTTTTTTTTAAATTTGGGAACAAGTAAAAGTCACTGGGAGCTAAATCAGGAGAATAAGGTGGGTGGTAAAGCAGCTTGTACTTTATTTCGTTGATTTTAGCCACTGTTAAAACACTCTTGTGCACTGGTGCGTTGTCTTGATGAAAAATTATTTTTTTGTGTGTTGTAAGCCAGGACGTTTTTCTCGAATTTGTACATTTAGTTGATCCAAAAGGTTGCAATAGTACTCTGAATTTATTGTTTTACCCTTTTGCAAACAGTCAATCAATACCTTTCAAGTCCCAAAAAAACCGTTGCCATAATCTTACCAGCCGATTGCATTGTTTTTGCCTTCTTTGGGGCACTTCCTCAAGCTTCAGTCCATTGTTTGGATTGTTCTTTTGTCTCTGGAGTATAGTGGTGGATCCATGTCTCATCAACAGTTATGAAACGACGCTTAAGATCCATTTTATTTCGCTTAAAACGATCCAAACAAGCTTGAGAAATGCGTTTTTGATCGACTGTTAGCAAATGCGGCACCCATTGTGCAGAAAGCTTTTTCATCTGTAAATGGACTCGATCATTTGAGATGCCCACGATATTAGCAATTTCACGCACTTTTATTCGTCGATCATTTAACCCTAGGTTAGACTACTTGGTCTGGCCAGACCAAATTTACTTTGAGCGCTTAGTGATCGAAAGTTTATCGTCTATCCTAGGGTTAATACCATATCATGCAGTTTGGCTACAATGTCTGTTGTTGGTTCTGTTTTTGAACGTCCACTACGTGGCTCATCTTCAATGCTTGTACGACCACGTTTAAATTCAGCAACCCAATTTTTTTTACTGTTGCATATGAAGGAGCACTTTCACCTAACACATTCACCATATCATTATGAATTTCTTGTCCCGATAAACCTTTTTATACCCTAAACCATATAGTGGTCAGGGTATAATAAGTTTGATCTGCCAAAAAATGTGCTTACCAGAAATATTGATTTTAGACCCCATAAAATATATACCGATCGACTCAGAATCACCTCCTGAGTCGATCTAGCGCTTGGTGGCCGTCCGTCCGTCTGTCCGTGTATTTGTTGTTCACACGATTCCGGTCGCAATTATTAACCGATTTTGATGAAATTTGGTGCAGGGAGTTTTTTCGGCACAAGGATTGAATTTGAAGAAATCGGATCAAATTTAGATATAGCTCCCATATATAACAGGTTGGCTTATTAGTCCCCGGTCTAACAAAGAAAAACACATTTTTTGTCAAAATTTGTTTTTATTATTCAACATAGTTCCCTTCAAGAGCGATACAACGATTACAACGACCTTCCAATTTTTTGATACCATTTTGGTAGTACTCCATTGGTTTTGCCTCAAAATAGGCCTCAGTTTCGGCGATCACCTCTTCATTGCAGCCAAATGTTTTCCTTGCGAGCATCCTTTTGAGGTCTGAGAACAAGAGAAAGTCATTGGGGGCCAGATCTGGAGAATACGGTGGGTGGGGAAGCAATTCGAATTCATGAATTTTTGCCATCGTTCTCGATGACTTGTGGCACGATGCGCTGTCATGGTGGAACAACACTTTTTTCTTCTTCATATTGGGCCGTTTTGCCGCGATTTCGACCTTCAAACGCCCCAATAACGCCATATAATAGTCAATGTTGATGGTTTTTCCCTTCTCCAGATAATCAATAAATATTATTCTATGCGCATCCCAAAAAACAGAGGCCATTACTTTGCCAGCGGACTTTTAGTCATTCCACGCTTCGGAGACGATTCACCGGTCGCTGTCTACTTAGCCGGCTGTCGATTGGACTCAGGAGTATAGTGATGGAGCCATGTTTCATCCATTGTCACATATCGACGGAAAAACTCGGGTGTATTACGAGTTAACAGCTGCAAACACCGCTCAGAATCATCAACACGCTGTTGTTTTTGGTCAAATGTGAACTCGCGCGGCACCCATTTTGCACAGAGCTTCCGCATATCGAAATATTGATGAATGATATGACCAACATGTTCCTTTGATGTCTTTAATGCCTCTGATATTTCGATCAACTTCATTTTACGGTCATTCGAAATCATTTTGTGGATTTTTTTCATGTTTTCGTAGGTAACCACCTCTTTCGGAAGTCCACTGCGTTCACCGTCCTCCGTGCTCATTTCACCACGCTTGAATTTTGCATACCAATCAATTATTGTTGATTTCACAGGGACAGAGTCCGGAAACTCATTATCAAGCCAAGTTTTTGCTTCCACCGTATTTGTTCCCTTCAGAAAACAGTATTTTATCAAAACACGAAATTCCTTTTTTCCATTTTTTTTTCACAATAACAAAAGTTGCTTCACAAAAGACGCTCTATCTCACAAACTAATCGACTTACAGACGTCAAATTTTGACCCAAATCATTTGAAGGTTGATACTATATAAAAATAATATGCATTTAATACTAGCGACGACATCTATGTGTCAGACCGGGGACTTATCAGCCAACCTGTTATGTATAGCCCGAATTTCCCAAATTTGGCCATAGAACCCTTATTTATTATCAGATCTTACTCAAAGTTGGCTAGATCCAGTCCTCTATAGTACTAACGGTATGTGCAAAATTTCATCGAAATCGGTTCAGATGTGGATCTAGCTCCCATATATGTATCGCCCGATTTTGAAAAAGTTGCCCCTAATAACCTTATGTTTGACCATAGAGGCCTCATTTCTTAACTGATCTTACTCAAATTTTACACAAGGTAACCTTTTGTGGTATTAATCAAACCCGCAAAATATTATGCAAATTGGTTCAGGGACGCAGGGCCACAATGTAGGGACATTTTCACTCAACATAATTTGTAATAATTTTTACATTTTGGTGGCTCTAGAGGAGGAAATTAGAAGCTGGCAAGGCTTGATCTTTAACAATGTGTGGTAACAATAGTTACCACTCGTGCCAAAAAAAAAATCTAACAAAATTTGAAGATTACCACAAATTACCGCAAATTTACCAAACAAATATTTTATAGAAATTTTTGTCAAAACTTTATTCCTGTAGAAAATTTTGTCAACATTTTATTTCTATAGAAAATTTTGTCAAAATTGTATTTCTATAGAATTTTTTTTTTCAAAATATTACTTCTATGAAACGTTTTCTCAAAATGTTATTTCTTTGGAATTTTTTCTCAAAATTTTATTTCTATAGAAAATTTTCTCAAAAAAATTTGTTTATAGAAACTTTTCCAAAATTTTATTTCTAAAGAGATTTAACAAAAAATTACTATTTTTGGTAGAATTCTACCAACTGTGGCAAACGTGATGGTAATACAAATTTATTTTCTAGATTATATATGTTGCATTTTGATGTTTTAAGATAATAAAGTACTTAGAACCATTGTTGTCTTGTAAAATTTATTAAAATTTAACGAAAAATATTGTAGGGAAAATTGTTTGGGAATGAATGCGAAAATAGGGAACTTTTTTGTCCTTTTAAGGTAAACTGAACATTTTCCCTGGCAACACTGACTATGAGCTATAGTTAGATTGAGACAAAGCACCCATAAACATGTACCCCTTAATTTTCTTAAATATTCATCTGCGGTTTATCTGCCCAGACTTACATCAATGTTACCCCACAAATGCCTATGATTACTAATTCAGTAAGGGTGGTTTAGGGTATGATATAGTCGGCCCCGCCCGACTTTCTACTTTACTTACTTGTTTATGTAAATATTTAATGACAGCACGCATTTCTAATTTTTCCATTGTAAAAAAATTTCGGATGCGTCTTTTTTGAACACCTGTTTCTATATGAAGGAGTTGCCAGATCGCAGCTAAATTTAACATGTGTTCATAACAGAGATGGAAGTTTCCAAAACACTTAACGTTTTTCTGTTTATACCGCGCTTTTTGTGCTAGGCTAAGAAGTTTCCGAACTGCCCTCGTATATTAGAACTAAATTAAATATGGCGGTTACAAACGCTCCAGGCGTTATATACTTTTCTTCAAGAAATACATATTTATGACATTTATGATGTGTAAATGTATTAGTAAAAGTAATAAAATTAAACATAAGAGAATTCATTAGAAACTAAGAGATCAACAAATATATACAGCACTAACTTCGGCCGGGCCGAATCTTAAATACCCACCACCATGAATCAAATATTAGGGTTTCCTTTGAAATTTCAGGAGGGCTTGAGGACTGGAGGACACTTCCCGAAGATAAATTTAAAGATTTCACCTATGAGGACTATATCAGATTCTGGATTTATAAGAACCATTTTTGTTTGAGTTTTAGAGGAATCATTAACACCTCTTGTAAGTGTGCAAGAAAATTATAAAATAACGTCTTGATTTGAAATTTTAAATCTGTAGAAGTAAAATATGGAAATTTTACATTGAGAAGCAATTTTCATAATCAGTGCGCCTTCTACACCCTCAAGAAGTTAAGTCGGTCTATATGGAGGCATTACCAAATGGACCGATTAAAACTTAATCCGATACACGTTTTTGTGAGCCTAAAATACCAGAATATTTACAATTTCAGGCAAATCAGATAAAAACTACGGTTTCTAGAAACCCAAGGAGTTAAATCGGGAGATCGTTCTTATGGGGGCTATACTAAAATATAGACCGATGCACACCGTTTTCGGCACACCTCTTTATGACCCGAAAATACCTCTAGATTTCCAATATCAGGCAAATAGGATAAAAACTTCGGATTCTAGAAGCCCAAGAAGTAAAATCGGGAAATCGGTCTATATGGGGACTATACCAAAATATGGACCGATACTCACCATTTTCAGCACACCTCTTTATGGTCCTAAAATACCTCTAGATTTCCAATTTCAGACAAATTGGATGAAAACTACGGTTTCTATAAGCCCAAGACCCCAAATCGGGAGGTCGTTTTATATGGGGACCATACCAAAACATGGACCGATACTCACAATTTTTGGCACACGTATTTGTGGTCCTACAATACCTCTAGATTTCCAATTTCAGGTAAATTGAATAAAAACTGCGGTTTCTATAAGCCCAAGAAGTAAAATCGGGAGATCGGTCTATATGGGGGCTATACCAAAATATGGACCGATACTCACATTTTTTGGCACACGTATTTGTGGTCCTACAATACCTCTAGATTTCCTATTTCAGGTAAATTGAATAAAAACTGCGGTTTCTTTAAGCCCAAGACCCCAAATCGGGAGGTCATTTTATATGGGGACCATACCAAAACATGGACCGATACTCACAATTTTTGGCACACGTATTTATGGTCTTACAATACCTCTAGATTTCAAATTTCAGGTAAATTGAATAAAAACTGCGGTTTCTATAAGCCCTAGAAGTAAAATCGGGAGATCGGTCTATATGGGGACCATACCAAAACATGGACCGATACTCACAATTTTTGGCGCACGTATTTGTGGTCCTACAATACCTCTAGATTTCCAATATCAGGCAAATAGGATAAAAACTTCGGATTCTAGAAGCCCAAGAAGTAAAATCGGGAAATCGGTCTATATGGGGGCTATACCAAAATATGGACCGATACTCACCATTTTCGGCACACCTCTTTATGGTCATAAAATACCTCTAGATTTCAAATTTCAGGCAAATTGGATAAGAACTACGATTTCTATAAGCCCAAGACACCAAATCGGGAGGTCGGTTTATATGGGGACTATATAAAAACCTGGACCGATGTAGCCCATCTTCGAACTTGACCTGCCTGCAGACAAAAGACGAGTTTGTGCAAAATTTCAGCACGATTGCTTCATTATTGAAGACTGTAGCGTGATTACAACAGACAGACAGACAGACAGACGGACATTGTTATATCGTCTTAGAATTTCTCCCTGATCAAGACTATATATACTTTATATAGTCGGAAATCGATATTTCGATGTGTTACAAACGGAATGACAAACTTATTATACCCCCGTCACTATTCTATGGTGGTGGGTATAAAAATATAAGAGGTACAAAATTCATATAAAAAAGGTACAAAAAATTCATGTTGTCTTGGTGACTTTACATTGTTGAACAGTGGGTTCAACACCGTCATAATTTAGATTTTTAAATTGGTATTTATTTATACGTGAATAGTTTTATTAAAAATATTATGAAAATTCGATAAATGAGATTTGTATCCTAATTTTAATTTTGTAGATCCTAATGCCAGATAGGTCACAAAAAAAATTTCCTTATTTTAAAGAACCCGCATCTGCGGCTCGTAATCAATACCAAAATCCTTAAAGGAAGGTCAAAATCTTTGGATCCAAGTAAACATTTTTTGAGTGTACTTCGAAACTATAACCTCAATACCAGAAGCCCAAGAAAAGTACTCGTATATTTTCGTCACAATCCTCACAAACACATTCTTAACTATATTTCAATAACATTTTCTTTATCATGCTATAATAAATTACCCACATATCTAAGTGCAGTTTGATTTTTCCATAGACAAACAACCAAGTTAAATTAAGTTAAAGATTAAGATTTTTCTTAATAAAAAAAGATTCTGTTTACAGTTCATTGTGTGGCAATACACTGGTTCGAAAGTTCGAATAAAACAAAAAAAAAATCTGAAATACTCATCAAAACTGCATGGAAGTGAACGAAAAGTTTGAAAAAATCGAAAACAAAAATGAAGCTTCCCCAAAAAATAAACTCACTTAACAATAACTAAAGTTCGAGAACACCAACAATGCCAGCTACCAGGCAATGGTAAATAATTTATAAAAGTTTTATAGAATAACAACAAACACAAACAAAAGAGGTAAACAACAATAAAGAAAAGTGCATAATATTTGTATGAAAACTTTTTTCTTTTGGCACAAAAGCACACAATAGAAAAGACACAAGCGCTTTTGGCTTAGGGAGCATATGAACATCGATGAATGGATTCTGCGAATAGAGAGGAAGAGCTGTGAGCCATCATTGTAATGATTGAAAATATTGAATTTCCCCTCTCTCCTGTCGAAAATGCAAAGCAATTAATCTTTGAGGTGGCAGATTGTCATGCGAGCGATTGGAAAGTGGAAACAATCTTCAATTTAAGTTAGCGTTGAAGGAAAACAATCGCGTTGAAAGGTAAACAGCTACACTGAAACAAATATGGTCGTAATACAAAATACTATTTTACAACATGCAATTTACACAATATTAAGGATAAATTTCTTTAAAATAAAAAATATTTTACTTAACGTGAAAATTGTAACTTTAATATTTTTCAAAAAATGTATGAAAATAATTTTAAAATTTTCGTCCATTTGTTAAAGTCATATGTAATAGAAGAAAGTATATTTTCCCTAAAATAAAGCAAACGATTCTCTATCTTACATTCAAATAAAGTTTACTTGAATCTAAAGATTTTGACTTTCCTTTAAGGATTTTGGTATTGATTACGAGCCTAAATGTGGCTTCTTTAAAATAAAGTCATTTTCTAGGGACCTATCTAGCTTTATATCAAGGATGAAAAATTTAAAATTAGGACACAGATCCATTTATCGAATTTTAAGTCTCCTTTTGCAATATATTAACCCTCTAATGCCCAAGCCCGCCTTTAGGCGTTCTTTATTTAATAAGGAAGTTTTTAGTAAAACACACCTTAAGACAACAAAAATGGGTAAAATAAAAAGAAAACTTAGTTAAGACTGTTCAAGAGGCTTTGCACCATATACTGCATTTTACCGTATAAATTTTTCTTGTTTAGTTTTCTTGCTTTCGTGTCGTTAACATTGAAAATTTAATCAGCTGGCAAAAAAATTGGGGCATTAAAGGGTTAATAAAACTATTCACGTACAAACAAACGCCAGTTTAAAAATCAAAATTATAACAGATGCTTTAAAGTAAAACAAGTATATACGGCCGTAAATTCGGCCAGGCCGAATCGTATGTACCCTCCACCATGGATTGCGTAGAAACTTCTACTAAAGACTGTCATCCACAATCGTATTACTTGGGTTGTGGTCAGTGTTACCGTTGTGCGACTTTAGTCACATTTTGCAACCTTTCTGATGTCATGCGAATTTTTGTGCGACTTTTTTAAAATATGCAAAATGTGCGACTTTAGTCGCACGCATGCTACTAGAGTCGCACAAAAGGGAAGTGCTTCGATTTGAAGCAATTTTTATACCCTGCACCACACTGTGGAACAGGGTATTATAAGTTTGTGCATTTGTATGTAACGCCAAGAAATAGTGGTCATAGACCCATCTTTTAGTATACCGATGGGAGCCACCGTGGTGCAATGGTTAGCATGCCCGCCTTGCATACACAAGGTCGTGGGTTCGATTCCTGCTACGACCGAACACCAAAAAGTTTTTCAGCGGTAGATTATCCCACCTCAGTAATGCTGGTGACATTTCTGAGGGTTTCAAAGCTTCTCTAAGTGGTTTCACTGGAATGTGGAACGCCGTTCGCACTCGGCTATAAAAAGGAGGTCCCTTGTCATTGAGCTTAACATGGAATCGGGCAGCACTCAGTGATAAGAGAGAAGTTCACCACTGTGGTATCACAATGGACTGAATAGTCTAAGTGAGCTTGATACATCGGGCTGCCACATAACCTAACCTAACCTAACCTAGTATACCGATCGGCTTTGAATTAAATTCTGAGTCGATTTAGCGATGCAGACGGACATCGCTAAATCGACTCAGAATTCGACTCTGTCTGTCTGTCCGTCCGTCTGTCTGTATATGTAATTTTGTGCACAAAGTACAGCTTGCAATTTAAGTCCGACCGTCCTCAAATTTGGCATAGGACCGTTTCTTAGCACAGAGACAATCGCTATTGGTTTTGGAAAAAATCGGTTCAGATTTAGATATAGCTGCCATATATATTTAACCCGATTTGTTCATAGTTAGCGTGTTTATCAACCGATTTTCTTGAAATACCGTACATCCAAATATTTTATGAATCTCGAAAATCTTGCAAAATATCAGCCAAATTGGTTCAGATTTAGATATAGCTCCCATATATATCTTTCGTCCGATTTAGACTCATATGACCACAGAGGCCAAAGTTTACTACCGATCTTCGTGAAATTTTGCACAGATGGTAGAATTGACATTCTACCAATGCTTGGTAAATTTGATTGAAATCGGTTCAAATTTAGATATAGCTCCCATATATATCTTTCGTCCGATTTGAACTAATATGGCCACAAAAGCCAGACTTTTGCCATGATTTGCTTCAAATTTTGCACAAGGGGTACGTTTGACAGTATCGTAAAGTATGTCAAATTTTGTTAAAATCGGTTCAGATTTAGATATAGCTCACATATATATCTTTCGCCCGATTTGGACTTATATGGTCTCAAAAGCCAGAGTTTTGCCCTGACTTAATTCAAATTTTGCACAATCGGTACTTTTAACGATACTATTGTATGTGCCAAATATGGTCAAAATCAATTCAGATTTAGATATAGCTCCCATATATATCTTTCGTCCGATTTGAACTTATATGGCCTCAAAATCCAGGGTTTTGCCGAGATTTGCTTCAAATTTCCCACAAGGAGTACATTTAGTAGTATCGGTAATTGTGCCACATTTGGTTGAAATCGGTTCAGATTTAGATATGGCTCCCATATATATCATCCGTCCGATTTGCACTCATATGACCAGGGGCAAAGTTATACTCCCATTTACGTGAAATTTCGCATAGATAGCAGAATTATTATTCTAACTATACATGTCAAATTTAGTCAAAATCGGTTCAGATTATATATAGCTCCCATATATACGTACACAAGAGTAGGGGAAATATGGCAGACTGTTACACATTTTAGACCCATTTTTAGTGGAAGTTTCCTCCAATTAACTGGATAGCGTTAGCCGATTTAAATTTTAATTCTAGAGATTTTGTAGAAGTAAAAAAATTTCTTTTTTATATAGCTTCCAGCAAATGTGAATTAGTTTAGATGGTAACACAAATTTTGACCTATATAGGGGTGAAGGTTATAATGTAGTCGGCCCCGCACGACTTTAGACTTTACTTACTTGTTATTTTTATGTTTCGACCAAAGAGCAAAATGTGTTTCAGAGGTGGACAGGGCTGTGGAGTCGAGTCGATTTTGCTCGACTCCGACTACAGCATTTCTTATTAGCCATGACTCCGACTCCGGAGTCGACTTCAGGTGGTGTACCTAAATCTCATTTTAACAGTATTCCAATTCCAATTGTAATTTTAAGGTGTAGTGTTCCAAAAATAGACCGATATAAGAATTCTATTTTGCTATATATGTTTATATGTCCAAAAGAACTCTAATTTTAATTTTTGATACGACTCGACGACAAATCTCAGCATTTTAGGAATGTAAAGAACTCTATATTTTAATTTCAGGCCAATAAATTAAAAACGACACAAGACTATATCGATCAAAATATGGGTAGACAACAACAATCTCCAGAATATAAATTTATAAAAACACAAAATTTCAAAAAATAATTAGATGTTTAAGAAGTAAAATCCTGGTATTGGTCTATATAGGCATTTTATAAAAAATAAATCTATATAAAAAAGAAAAATACACAAAGATCAAAATGTCGGGCTAATCAGATAGAAAGTTTAGATGTTAACAAGTATATACGGCCGTAAGTTCGGCCAGGCCGAATCTTATGTACCCTCCACCATGGATTGCGTAGAAATTTTTACTAAATACTGTCATCAACAATCGAATTAATTGGGTTGCCGTAACACTTGCCGATGTCAAGGTATCTTAAAACGTCCGTCTTCTAAATTGTCCATAAAACAAAAAAAAAAGGCCTATTAAATACGTATTTACTTCAGTTCGACAAAATTTTCTATTGAAATAAAATTTTGACAAAATTTTCTATTGAAATAAAATTTTGACAATATTTTCTATAGTAATAAAATTATAACAAAATTTTCTATAGTAATAAAATTTTAACAAAATTTTCTATTGAAATAATATTTTGACAAAACTTTCTATAGAAATAAAATTTTGACAAAACTTTTTGGCGATATGGACCAATTTTTGTGTGATTGGCCATCAGCTATAAATAACTGTATACCGATCTGGACCAATTTTTGCATGGCTGTTAGCGGCCATATGCCAGCGCAATGTACCCAAATTTCAACCGAATCGGATTAATTTTACTCCTCCAAGAGGTTCCGGAGGTCAAATCTGGGGATCGTTTTATATGGGCGCTATATATAATTATGGACCGATATGGACCAATTTTTGCATGGTTGTTAGAGACCATATACTAACACCATGTACCAGATTTGAACCGGATCGGATGAATTTTGCTCCTCCAAGATGCCCCAAAGGGGAGCCATTGTGGTGCAATGGTTAGCATGCCCGCCTTACGGTGGATTATCCCACTTCAGTAATGCTGGTGACATTTCTGAGTGTTTCAAAGCTTTCCTAAGTGGTTTCACTGCAATGTGTAACGCCGTTCGGACTCGTCTATAAAAAGTAGGTCCCTTGTCATTGAGCTTAACATGGAATCGGGCAGCAATCAGTGATAGGAGAGAAGTTCACCAATGTGGTAGCACAATGGACTGAATAATATAATGAGCCTTATACATCGGGCTAACCTAAATATATAATTTTGGGTTGTTAAAGACCATATACTAACACCCACGTACCAAGTTTCTACCAGATCGGATGAATTTTGCTTCTCCAGTGCACTATGGGCGGAAATCGCAAAACAGCGGCAAAAAGTGAAATTTTCAAAATGAAAAAATAATTGGATGTTCCAATTGAAATTACTATAGAACATCTTGGAGAGTACAAATCTAAAGGTAATTTAAAACTTCGCAACCCTGTTCAGGAGAAAAAGGTTGGCAATGTTTACCAAAAGTTATGCAAGTTGTTTAAAAATTTCGTGCTTATTTTTTTCGCAATAAAAGTGAATAAAGAAAACTTTTAAATGTAGATTCTAAGAGGAGGTTTAGTAGTTCAAAATGTTGTAAACACTTTAAAAAATATTTTTATTTTTGAACTTGAATTTATGCATTCAAAAGTGCTGTTTATAGTACATACGTATATATGCGAGGAATAGAACTAAAAATGTTAACGATTGTTAATGAATATTTTTGCTTATAATTGCTCGTGAGAAAGTATACTTTTACGTACTATAAAGCTTGTCTGCCCAAATTTGCCCATAATAAAATAAATGTAAGGGGTTTTATAGTCAAATTTGGGAAAATCGGGGGATAAATATATATATATATATATATATATATATATATATATATATATATATATATATATATATATATATATATATATATATATATATAATATATATATATATATATATATATATATATATATATATATATATATATATATATATATATATATATATATATATATATATATATATATATATAATATATATATATATATATATATATATATATATATATATATATATATATATATGGGAGCTATATCTAAATCTGAACCGAATTTGATGAAATTTTGCACACTTTAAGGGTAATATAAAAAATTACTTTGTGTTAAATTTGAAGACAATCGGGTAGTAAATAAGCGCAGTATGGACTCATTTATTGAAATCGGGCGATACATGTATATGGGGGCTATATCTAACTTAGATCCAATTTTTTTTCCAAATTCAACAGTGTTTGTCCTTTGACCAAGATAACACGTTGTACCAAATTTTATGAAAATCGCTTAATAATTGCGACCGGAATCCTGCGAACAACATACACAGACGGACGGAATTAGAGTTAGATACCGAAGAATGTGATTTTGATGGTTAATATTTGTTTAATATTAATTAATAAAATTAATTTAATAAAATGACAACTGATTTATATTATTTACATCAAGTTCTGGGGATAATGTGCTTTCTTAATAAGGAAAATAAGCAAGTATAAATTAAACTCCATCTAAGAGTATATTCTATAGTACTCCAAGTGGAATTACAATTTCGACCCCTCTATAGTAACGCGCCTTGGGGGATTGACTCCCTTTTTGTTGGTAGCATTTGATTTTGATAATAAAATTTCGATATATCATGTTTGGCGATACTACATTGATTGTAAATAATTTTTGCCGCAAATTGTCAATTTCCGCCCATAGTGCAGTGATCAAATCTTTTGATCGGTTTATATGGGGGCTATATATAATTATGGATCGATGTGGACTACTATTTGCATGGTTGTTAGAGATCATATGCTGACACCATGTACCAAATTCCAACCGGATCGGATGAAATTTGCTTCTCCTAGAGGCTCCGCAATCCGAATCTGTGGATCGGTTTATATGGGGGCTATATATAATTATGGACCGATGTGGACCAATTTTTGCATGGTTGTTAGAGACCATATACTAACACCATGTACCAAATTTCAGCCGGATCGGATGAAATTTGCTTCTCTTAAAGGCTCCACAATCCAAATCTGGGGATCGGTTTATATGGGGGCTATATATAATTATGGACCGATATGTACCAATTTTTGCATGGTTGTGAGAGAACATATATTAACACCATGTACCAAATTTCAACTGGATCGGATGAATTTTGCTCCTCCAAGAGGCTCCACAAACTAAATCTGAGCGTCGGTTTATATGGGGGTTATACAAAAATGGTCCGATATGGCCGATTTTCAATACCATCCGACCTACATCAATAACAACTGCTTATGCCTAGTTTCAAGACGATAGCTTGTTTCGTTCGGAAGTTAACGTAATTTCAACAGACGGATGGAGATGCTTAGATCGATTCGGAATATCACCACGACCCACAATATATATAAAGGGTGATTCTTTTGAGGTTAGGATTTTCATGCATTATTATTTGACAGATCACGTGGGATTTCAGACATGGTGTCAAAGAGAAAGATGCTCAGTATGCTTTGACATTTCATCATGAATAGACTTACTAACGAGCAACGCTTGCAAATCATTGAATTTTATTACCAAAATCAGTGTTCGGTTCGAAATGTGTTTATCGACAAATTTTGTTCAGCGATGAGGCTCATTTCTGGTTGAATGGCTACGTAAATAAGCAAAATTGCCGCATTTGGAGTGAAGAGCAACCAGAAGCCGTTCAAGAACTGCCCATGCATCCCGAAAAATGCACTGTTTGGTGTGGTTTGTACGCTGGTGGAATCATTGGACCGTATTTTTTCAAAGATGCTGTTGGACGCAACGTTACGGTGAATGGCGATCGCTATCGTTCGATGCTAACAAACTTTTTGTTGCCAAAAATGGAAGAACTGAACTTGGTTGACATGTGGTTTCAACAAGATGGCGCTACATGCCACACAGCTCGCGATTCTATGGCCATTTTGAGGGAAAACTTCGGAGAACAATTCATCTCAAGAAATGGACCGGTAAGTTGGCCACCAAGATCATGCGATTTGACGCCTTTAGACTATTTTTTGTGGGGCTACGTCAAGTCTAAAGTCTACAGAAATAAGCCAGCAACTATTCCAGCTTTGGAAGACAACATTTCCGAAGAAATTCGGGCTATTCCGGCCGAAATGCTCGAAAAAGTTGCCCAAAATTGGACTTTCCGAATGGACCACCTAAGACGCAGCCGCGGTCAACATTTAAATGAAATTATCTTCAAAAAGTAAATGTCATGGACCAATCTAACGTTTCAAATAAAGAACCGATGAGATTTTGCAAATTTTATGCGTTTTTTTTTTTAAAAAGTTATCAAGCTCTTAACAAATCACCCTTTACTTTATGGGGTTTTAGAGCAATATTTTCAAACCAGCCTTTAGGCGGTCTTCGATAAAACGGGAGGCTATTAGTAAAACATACCTATAGACAACAAAAATGGGTAAAATTAAAACGAAGCGGAGTCAAAATTTTACAAAAGGCTTTCGAGTAAATACAGCATTTTACCATTTTTTTCTTTTTCTTGCTTTTGTGTCGTAAACCTTGACTAATTTATCAGCTGGCCGAAAATTAGGCCATTAGAGGGTTAAAATAAAAACATCTTTTGGATGACATTTTTGGAAGTGCTTTTAAAGTTGTGCCTTTAGAAGAACTTCCAAATTGTTTTGCTGGGGTACGCAGAGAGGAGCAGAAACCTGACACCCCTGAAATTGTTTCTCACGTTTGTTAAAAGGTCCCTGATGGTCAGAGAACAACAACAAACTATCAATGCTATATACGATGATGGCGTAGTTCTTTGTTCATGTGGTTTTGAAATTTAAAGGACCATTCGGTTGGATGGTCTGTTGTGATAAATCTTAAATCAAAATTCAAATTTAAATTAAGTTATCGCACTGAACTTATTAATCTCAATATGTAACAACAGACAGCCAATCTTCCAAACCTAATATAGCCTGTTCTTTTCTTTCTTATCCTTTCATTAGTTAAATATCACGAAAAAAAGTAAACCCCAGATGCCAAAGAAATTTGTATGTTAAAGAACTTTAACAAACTTTCCGAGTCAAGAAAGAATGGACAGAAAAACAACTATTGGAGAACTAATGCTATTGTGTCCAAATAAATCCACTTTAGATTCCATGAAAAACAAAGACCATGGTCTCGTTATTGCAATCTTCCTATAGTTTTATTTGCAGTTGGTGTTCCTCGCCCAACGGTCCTGCTGCAAGTGGAATCTACTTTTCCCTCTAAACGTTACATGGGTACTTTAAGGATTCT